>NW_027069677.1:823872-1093880 GCF_002906115.3 Quercus suber | reverse complement strand
AAAAGTTAGATTTTATAGAAAGAAAGCTCCCATGACTGGAACAGAATCACTGTTTCCATATCCAAGCCAAACGAGAAGTGGGTCTATCATCTATGTCTCTTAACATTGTAGAAGAAGTTTTTAATGATTGGAAGACATCTTTTTCACGACTTATTTTTCTTGACCTACTTCTCCCCAGGTATATTCAACCCCGTTATGTGCCACTGTTGTTGTTGTAGTTTGTGACTCCTCATTGAACCACAGGGAGTTATGAAAGTGAAAATCGAAGGATCAGAGTATTGGTAACACTAATTTTGTCTAGTACCATGTCAGAGTATTGGTAACAACACTATTTTTGTCTAGTAGGACCGATCCATTCAAACTCAAACTTCCATGCTTATCTTATGTCTGCCTCGCTTTTAAATCGGTCTACTATTTTTTCTCTATCACTTACAGTCTGTTTTGTGGACAATTATGGCACAAAATGTGATATTTTATGTGGTCTTAAAATTTTTTAATTCTTTACACAATTGTCCAAGTCTCTTTTAGGAATAACAATTTAAACTTGCACCCACGGATACCTGCCTCACCCATCCTTGATGGACGAGTTTTACCCAGCCCACAAAACAAATGGAGCGAGGATGGAGGTTAATATTTTCCTCCATACTCGCCTGCGTCTGCTCTGTTTTATATTTAGATAATTAAAACATATTTTTATAAGTTTTAAGACATCTGTGTTTTTAGCTGCATCTGCTCTGTTTTATATTTAGATAATTAAAACATATTTTTATAAGTTTTAAGACATCTGTGTTTTTAGCTAACTTTAAATTTATCTTTCTAAAAAAAAAATTATATTTATGATTTTTTTTTTATTGTATTATTGAATTTATACTTTTATGTTTTAATGTTTAGGTTGTTTATATTTTTTAATTGTTGAATTGCTATGTTTGAATTGTTTTTGTAATTCTTATTATTTGAATTGTCATTTATGCTTTGAGAAGGTTTTGTAATGTTAAAACTTTTTAATTTTATTGTTTTATGAGTTTTAATTTAATGCATTCAAAATAAACATTTAATAAATTATATATATATATATATATTTATATTTATATAAAAAAAATTTGGGTGTGACAAGATAAAGATAGGTACCCACTGGTACCTGCTAGAATGGGGCGGGAAAAAAAAGTAGGGCGGAAAATCGGAAACCCGCCCCCATTGCCATTCCTTACACATAAAGATAAGTCCTATGTGCGACACCTATATATGAGACCTATTAGGCTATTATTAATTGGGAGGAAAAGTATAGTACACTGAATGCACTATATAATTTCAGGCAAGTGCAACATGCAGGTCTTGATAATGGACCGACACCTTCAATGAAAGAAACTAAATAATTAGGTAACTTATTAACAACATGAGAATAAGGATTGCATATTTTGTTGTCAAGGTAAGTCCATGACAGTTTGAACAACTCAAAAAGTAGAGCTTTGCCCACAATTTTGATAATAGTAGAAGCACTCCAGAAAAACACTACTTTTGTATGTCTTCATTTGCAGGATAATCTTATGGCTTATTGGAGCGAAAACAGAAGCAGAAATATAATTCTTGGATATGTAACTTCACAAAAATGTTTCCCTTTGCACTCTAATGAATTATGTAGTACACATCATATGTTACTTTCAACGCATCAATATCATTCAGCTTGCTAGTCCACAACTCCAACGACTTTGGGACACGCCACCGGACACAGTCTTCTATAGTTACAGCTGCTTTTCCCCAGTAAACAATAACAATAACCACCAATTAACCAAACATTCTGAGATTTCTCATTGTACATAATTTCATATTGCATCCTGAATGTCTCTTTCAGCCATTATCAAACACACACTGGGATGGTCATAAGGTTAGCAAGATACTGTGAAAAGTTTACAAACAGCTTTTCCTTGTGTTCACCTGGATTTTATGACCTATCCATGAATCAAAATGATAGAACATCTGCAATTCGAATGGCGCTTTTGTCAGATTCACCGAAGTCACTTGGCAAATCGCCTTGTCCACTCTGCAGCTAGTTCATCATGTTTTTCTCTATCTGCCAAGTACAATCGGGCAATGCCAGGGATATGCGGTTTATCTGCTGCAACAAGAATATTCATACATTCAGTACTAGAGAGAAAGACACAGCCAGTTCAAGTGTTATTTTTGCTAATATGTTAGTTCCAACTCAAGCTATAAAGGTCCACATTGCCACAATTTGAGAAGTGAAAACACCAAGTTTACTTCATTTTAATATTGTAAGCACAAATTGGCATTGGCTACTGCTGTTGGTGGCACGTGTAAGGGATGCATCCCTACATGATCCAACACCCTCAAACCCCCTTCCCAACATACAAACACAGATTTTGAAATTAAAAAAAATTTCAGATATTTATTGTAAAAATGAATGTCCAAGAGATTGAAAGAACTTACAGGGATCAGGATTTGTGAAAATTGATCTGATTGCAAGTAGCACCTTAGTGATTGTTAGAGCTGGACTCCAACTATCGTTTAAGATGTCTATAATCAAATTGCCAGCAGTATCAACATTGCAGTGGTAAATACGAGTTTTGAACACTACCTGCAAACCTGACGTTATAATGGGAAGAACATAGGAATAAACAATGGACACTAAGCATGATAAGCAGTTGATAATTCCTACGTACAAGAGTACAAAACATTTGTGTTTAAATTACACAAATTATTTTTCTCAGCTGAAATACAATATTGATAGAAAAAACTTTTACAATCTGTGGATTGTTGGAGTGAAAACCTTAGATCTCTGAATCATAAGATTGTCGCTTCAAACAGTACCCTAAACTGCCTATTTTTATGCTAATATGGTATAATAAATAAGAAAATCTTTGTGAATATAACAGTCTTATGTATATTAAATAGTTTCATATATGCTCACACACGCATAATAACGCAGAGTACCCACTAAACACATAAACATTATGGGAAAAACCCCTAAAGACATGAAAAGTCAAAGCACAAAATGCTTCCCATTTTAAAGTGGACTTTTTCCATAACACAAACCAAAGAAACTTAGTGTGTCATAAGATATATGGTGATGTTCTAATAAAATGTGCATTCTGATGTTTAAGATGACATAATATTTCAAATTGTTCAACATACCTTTGGAGGTTTGAATGGATAATCGCTTGGAAATGTTATGTCTAGGAAATATATACCACCTTCATATGGTGTTCCTAAATGCATGGACACAAAAAGTTTAGTCAATATTGGTACGTCAGTAATAATAACAATGCACAAATATATTTCCTTACAACCATCTTTGCATCAACCCTTCATTATAATAAAAAGCCAAATTACTGCTTCGGAATTGGAAAATTCACTCATATTCATTTGAACAGTTAAGTGATATGCCAAGAACCCAGTAATGGAATGATATCCAACCCAAAATAGCAAGTGCGTTGGGGTGTTGCTAGTGGGGCCAAAGAACCCATAATGGGCCCAGGCCTCACATGTTTATTGAATTTAATAAATCTCATAGAAGCATTCTCTAGTTCTCTAAAGGGGGGCTAGATAACACAGAGAACAAGCAAGAGGAACTCCATCTAAAAGTAAACTCAAATCACAAGATTAAGGCATTAAGCTTGACGACCGGAACTTCATCACCAGCCACACTACTCAAAATCAAATAAAACTCAAGCTGGTGTGGTTGAGGATGTGAAGAAAGTTCCTGAAGCTTCAACGACTGGGATTGTTATAAGGAGAAGGTTGCAGATGATGACGTACAATAACATGCACAGGATTATATTTGATAGGAGATTCAATAGAGAGGATGATCCATTGTTTTTGAAGCTTAAAATTGAGGGAGTAAGTTTAAGCTAATACTCGAAGAAAAAGGAAACTCAATTAGGCTTGAAGACCAGAACTTTGTTACTGGCTCCATTACTGGAAATTATCAAAACTGAAGCTTAAATTGAGAGAGTGGCAAAATTTAAGCGAATACTGAAGACAAAGTACACCCAAATCATATGGTTGATCTTGAAACCAGAAATTCATCACCAGCTGCGCTAGTGAAAATCATCAAAACACAGATTAATAGAACTTCATCACCAACAAAAGGCAAACCCAAATTAGGCTTTAACTAATAGAACTTCATCACCAAGCCATTACTCCAAATCATCAAAATACAGGTTCTTCAAATCAAGCAACGTGGATAAAAATTGAAGCAAAAACTCAAACAAACTACATCCAGAATCACATCACTAAGCCCTTAAAAGCAAAACTTCACCCAAAAACCACACCAAAAAAAAATCAAACTTGAACCAAAAAGTTAGTAAAAACATAAGCCAACACTCAAAGCAAGCAGTAGTGGCCTTAAAAGCTAATTTTATGACAAACCCATCACTCAAAACCACCAAAAGACTGAAGCTTGAACTAAAAAGTCAGCAAAAAACACATGCCAGCACTCAAAAACAAACAGCAAGCAAAACCCAGAAGACAAAAATAATGAAATCATAGAAAACAATAGTGGCCTTAAAAGACAATTATATGATAAACCCATCGCTCAAAACCACAAAAAGACTCGAGCTTGAACTAAAAGGTCAGCAAAAAGCACAAGCCAGCACTCAAAACAAACAGCAAGCAAAACCCAGAAGACAAAAATAATGAAATCATAGAAAGTAGTAGTGGCCTTAAAAGACAATTACATGATAAACCCATCATTCAAAACCACAAAAAGACTCGAGCTTGAACTAAAAACATAAGCCAACACTCAAACGAAGCAAACCCCAGAAGACAAAAACAATACTAATAGTAGAAGTAGAAGTAGAAGTGGATATGAGAGGAGACCTTGGGGGCCAATAATGGTGGCGACCCAGTGATAGAGATTGTCACCCTTGGGTCCGGCAGAGCAATCGGGAGGTGGGTCCACGTTGAGCTCGGACATCTCCCTCTGAATCCTCTTCCCCGAAGCAGACAAAGAGGTCGTGGGTGCCAATGCTATTGATGATGATGATAATGATGGTGAATTCCCTCCTATTCCTCCTGATATCATCATGCTCTCTCTCTCTCTCTCTGTGTACTCTTCAATAAAACGCACCGTTTTAACTCTTTTTTTTTTTTTTTTTTTGGTTACAGTTACAGTTACAGAGTCACAGACAGTCACAGAGCTAAAGAGGTGGATGAAGAAGAAGTGGTCGGTGTGAACGCACCGCTTTTATGTTTGTAAGAAGCTTAAAACGCATCGTTTTTAGCCAAATGGACGAAGAAGATGCGGTGGTGTGATGAAACGCACCGTTTTGGTGTGCTTAAAACGCACCGTTTCTACGGAAGATATGAAAAAAAAAAATTTGGTGGATTTAGGAAGCTACTCTGTTGTATCAGAGCCAGGTTTCGATCCTGGGACCTGTGGGTTATGGGCCCACCACGCTTCCGCTGCGCCACTCTGATTTGTTGATACGTAATGCATTAAATTTTTATTTAGCTAACTATCAGACGTATTCTTTACCGCAATTTGGCAACACGCTAGTGGGGGCCAGCGGCTACCGGCTAGGCTTTTTAGCTAAAGATCAAAACTATCGATATTTTTAAATTTAAAAAAAAAATTAATTGAATTTGATTGAAATGGGAAATAAATAAATCAAAAAAAGAAGAAACAAAACGTATAAATGGTCGAGGAACGTGGATGGTTTAGTACACTTTTATCTAGACCCAAAAGCCACAACGAACGAAGGAAAGGAACAAAAATACCAAGTCCTAACCTCACTAAAAATGTCAAATTGAATAACCAAGATGACAGTGTCTCATTTAGAAAATTTGAACTTAAAGGGAGATGAATTAGATTCAAACCATTTATGTGATTAGAAAGGGGACCAATAAATTGATTGTTGTCGAGGGATAAACTTTTGAGATTCGGCAAGTCTAATATTGACAATAACAACAAACCTGTTGAAATATTCCCCAATAATTAAAAATTGTTAGTTTGATGTGTCAACCAAAAATACGTAAAATTTAAAGGTGGCAATTAAATCTCGTCGCTGAAATTATTAAATGGCAAATCTAAATAAATAAATTTTGTAAGGTTCTTAAGTAATACTGGAATTAACCCAATAAAATTGTTCCCTGATAGAATCAAATAAGTAGTTTGAGTGAAATTTCTAAGCAATATTGGAATTACCTTTGTAAAATTGTAATAAGAAAGATCCAAATACTTTAAAGACTTTAGACTGCCCTAATTATATTTTAGAAGATAAACTTCAAAATTCTCATTTTCCCCAATATTTTCTCATACTTGTTCATGATTTGAATTTCCAACAAATAGGTATATTCCTGTCTCCATTTATAGATGATATTTTAGGTGTATCTTCTCCCCCCATCCCCTCCCAAAAGAAAAGGTGCATGTATTGCTCCTTAGTCCTTAGTCCTCGTAGGGAATAGATACTCATCAACTTTTACATTAACCCATCATTTATATTATTTTTATTTTTATTTATCAATCATTGACATGTCACTTAAGCAATTATGAAAAAAAATTAGTGAAATTTTGTGTCTCGAGTAGACCGTACTATTTTTTTTAAGATGAATTTAGGGCCATGCCATCAACTCAATTTATTTGCAGGAACGAAGAAAACAATCAACTCGATTCCGTAAAACACTCATCACTAGCTATAAGAGAACCGAAAACGAGGCTCCCAAGTTAGGGAATTATGACATTAGTGATCCCCAAAACCAAACAGGACATCTTCTCAACCACAATACCTCTAGCTGAACCTGAATTTTGTTCATGTTTGGTGTGACCATAAGCAGTTTGTGGCCTCTCAAACAAGACTTGGCCAATACAAAACCCAGAAGCTAAAAACTCCACCTAAAAAGAGAGATACAGAGGGGTAATGGATAAATAAATAAACATTCTGGCAATAATGACATAGTTGTAGGACATGTCCACTCCCATATGGACCATTCTAAAATCCAGGTCACTCCCATTCTAAATGTTTACATGAATCCATAAACCCTAGTATAGAGAAAAGATGGTACATTTGTAAGCTCAATTTTTCATTGGCAAGGAACAAACTCAAGGTCCAGTTACATGGTCCAAAAAATTATAGTTCCACTACCTAAAAGTATAAATTACAGTGAACCACAGGAGAGGCCCCACGAGATAAGAAACAAAGGTGGAGGATAAAATTTAAGGAAAACTAGAGACAAACAAAATTGATGAACAATACATGAATATTTCAACCATGTCATTGGGCCTGTGCATTTCCTTTTGACTTCATTAAATTACAAACAGTGCTGCTTTTGATTGCTCAAGATGGTAGAAAACTAGAAGGACCTCCAGGGCAAAGCAACACAAGAACTAAAAATGTTGCAGACATCAGATATAGAAACTTGGGGGCCTGTAGGATTGAACTTGAACTCCCATCAAAGGGATTTGTAGGTCCAAGTGCTGTTGCAGGTGAAAATCCACCACTCGTGCTCGAACTAGAACTGTTTAGGAATATTACATGTTTAGAGTCAAGACCTTAAAAATAACAAACAACATTCTTAGTAAAAATAAGTGAAGTGGAATCAGATTCTCACCTTCCAGTAAATTTACAGGATCCATTACCTGCAAAGAGCCACCCACCAACAAATAGTCAGGGAAAAACCAAATATTAGAAACAGAAGACATGAGTACAGCGTATCTTTCTTTCTTCTTCAATTCTTTTTTTCTTAAGTATGGCATGGGGATTCAAAACGTGGACTTCTCAATTGGAAACACCAAGAAATCATTGGCAATAGTATATCAATGGGCATTAAATTGCAGGCCTACAGATTAAAAAGAGAGAAATGCTAGGCCACAACACTGTCACAACAAATCCTAAGTAGCAGGTTATTATTAGCTGTTTTTGGTGGGCAAAAAAATAATTTCAGTGATGGGTTTAAATTAAAACCAGTAACAACTTACCACCTATGATTTGTTGTGAAAGTGTTATAAATATATTGTTGATGTAGCACTTCTCTTTAAAAGAAATAAATTAAGAGCAAGGGGCATCACTCATAAGTACTGCCTAAAAGGAGACTAGTATCCAAGTTTTCAGGTACAGCCACCCATAGACCTAACTTGCAGGATAATGGGAGTCATTATAATAATTATTTTCCTTAATGGTAAACCATGTTTACTTCCGGGTAACAGAAGCATTGGAAAGATTTCCTAGGCACGTGCATAAATATTTTCACAACCGTATTGTCTAGATCATAATAGAACACCAGCATCATATCATATGAGAAATATTCCTGTATTAATGGTTATAGCACATCAAGTCATACTAGATATCTTAAAATCATTCAAAGAAACTGTTCTCCGTTGGAACGAGTAGATAGCAGGATTCTACTTCTATGTGCCATACTATGTGTCATATTTTAAGATATACTACTTAAAGATACCTTTCTCTAGAGCACTTAATTTCCTAAATGTTTCTTAGAGCCCACAAACTACCATTATGTTTAAACGGAAAAATGATGTAAGAAAAAAGAGTTCCTTTGCCCAGGGGTGCTCAACTGTTGACAAATTAATGAATATTCCTAATTAACTCTTACTACGGTATAGATGAAAAAGAATTCTGTCATATATTTGCTTATGGAAACTCAACTAAAAAAAAACAGAGCATCCAATTAATGATCTCAAGAGATAAAATGGAGGAAAATGACAAGTACTTACTGGGATCAATAGTGGTGGTCATAGCTGTACCATCAAAGTCACATGTTCCACCAACAGCATGCTTCTTTTGATAATAATCATTATAAGCATAAGAAGCATGATTTTCAAGAGTATCAGGGTTATAACATGGTTTCCCTGATTGAATGGCAGTGCAGTTAGCCTGGCCTTGCCCACAAGCCCAGTTTAGGCCATTTTGTAACTTATCAGAATCTGCACCAGGTTTTGCCACACAGAAAACCACAGAAGAATTTCCTGTAATTTGATCAGAAGCACCCAATCTCAAAGAATATACGGCACTCCCGTTGGCATAAAAAACACCCCAATTTTTTTCTGACACTGGCCCAGGCCTCTTATCTTCATTGAACAACTCATATATGTAGGTATTAATGGGAATGTTTAGCTGACTTGGTGGACCTGAATTATTTAGAACTCGCTTGATCAGATTATTAACAAAGGTCTCTGCATTCTCCACAGTAGCATCAGGTTCTTTTGCTCCACCAAACCATGGCCAGCCACTCTCTGTCACAACAATAGGGATTCCAGAAAAATTTAAAGCATCAATAGAATAATAGGCAGCGTCCACCATAGCGTCAAACATGCTGTTATAGTGGAAAAGAGTGTTTGGGTCTACAATCTGCTTGACTGAGGGAAGTGGTCGGAAAAGAGCATAATCAATTGGGAAAATGCCATTCCCTTTCGTGTATCCATAATAGGGATATGCATTTAACATGTAATAGGAATTTGTGTTTTTCAAAAACTGAAGGAGTTGGTAAATAGTAGAGTTCCAGGAAGAATCAAAGGTAGCAGTGGAGGGGGGGAAAGGTCTAGGAATTATGTCCATATGATGGGGAGTTGAAACTTTGACCTGAAAATTTAGGTCTGAAGCAACTAGGGCTTTATGAAGGTAATTCATAGCAGAAACTAAAACTGGGGCAGCATTAGGGACTGCGGTAAGAACCTCACTGCCAACTGCAATGGCTGTAATATTGGTTGAAGGCAAGTAAGCTGCAACATTTTTATTAATCCAGGCTGCTGCTGCAGAAGGAGATTCTCCAATCCCTAGGATTTCCTCATTTGTGACACCAACAATTACCTCAATCCCACTGTTAGAAAGGGCTTTCAGCATGTGAGAATCAGCATCATAAAGGCGAACATGAGTAATTTGATTGGCTTTGAGAATTGCAACAATATCTGAAGCTGGTGGCAAATTGGTAACATCAGTGCCAATGTTTATCCCTACAAATGCACCTGCAGGTTCACAGTTATGATTCAGTGACAACCAACAACCTGTAAGAAAGATAATATAACACAGTTAAACTATCTCCTAGATCCAAATGGCCCCTAACAGCTTCCACATCTGGCAGGCCCCAGCCTTTCCATCATTTTGAATAACTTATGTAAGATATTGTTTGTACATCTGGCAATTTCCTTAGCCTTTATAGATGTCTTTATTTCTGCAACTCTAGCTCATAACTATCTAATTAAACGTTAGAATATGAAACACTTCATGGCCACCTTGCATAACAACCCAATACCATACTTTCTGAGGCATCACCTTAGGCATACGCCAAATACATTTTAATATGGTATGTTTATCTTTTATTCATGAAATGTCAAGATGAATATTGCTGTGCTGTGTTTTTATAATCATAGATAGGATTAGAAACTGATGACGAGCCATAAGAATAATAATGATTTTACAAAATCAACAAGCAAGTATATACACACACAAACTGGGAAATGATACATCATTTTAGTACTTTAATGCTGACATCTCCTATTCTGACCAGAAAGAAATTCAAAATCCAGATTGTGCTCATGATTCAATTGATGCATTTGACTGTACCCTGAACATTAACAATGATGATGAGCGTGGAGAATGAGACCAGAATTTTATTAAATTACCTAATGCACGGGTAAAAATGCCAAATACGACCAAAAGTAGACTTCCAAGCCATTTTTCACGCATCATCCGATCCAAAAAAATGTCAACCTCGACTTCCACTTCTGAGCCTTTTCACTATCAGATGAACCTTAAACTGCCAAGTTCAGCAAAAACAAACCAAATGCAATCAGATCATCATTGCCAGCAAACTTCAAAAAGAGCTAACAACATATGGATAACATTGGTGGGGGTTGGGGGAGGGGGGGAGAAGCTTATAGAAATTTTTAAAATGGACAAATAACCATTTATGCTAATGGCCTTCAGAGAATATAAATAATGAAAAATAGTGTATAACATTCAAGCAAAAATCAGAACCTCCAAAATGCTATAAAATATAATTACCAACATACCAGTTGTGAAAGTACAATTAACATAGACGTAACTCAAAAATGATTAACCAATGACAATGAACCCAACAAATGGATGCATAACACTTAACGCCAACAACTATATAGGCACATGCTTATGTCATTTTTGCTCTTACACTACTAGGATCTATCAAGTGCGATATGACAGTTGCCAGGGGCACAAATAGGTTGAAAAATAAATCAATCCAAAGACAGCAACGAGAAAAGAAACGGAGCAACACAATTAATTAGCATCTTAAGGTGCTTGAAATGGACTGTATCATTTGTAGTCTAACACCATCTGACCAAGATACATATATTAATTCAATTCTCCAATCCAAACCATACCTTAACTAATACTCTGTAATTACACAACAGAACTGATGCTAGCTTAATGTGAAGATATGCTAAAACATCTGTTAACATTACATGCATCCAATTTCACTGCAAAAAGTACTAGAGTTATGTCTTTCTTTCTTTCTTTTTTTTGAGAAATTACTAGAGTTATGTCTTTGGTAACTCATTATGCTATTTATCTACAAACGTGAACAAACAATAACCTTTCCAGATAACCAAAGTCTCCATTTCCAATAAAGAATACAAGCATTAAGAAGACTAACTAAAGTTTTATCTTGCTCAACTTGCAACTTACTTATTTAAGAATGCATCCCTTTTAAGTGGTTGGTTATTTAGTTGGGCTGTGATTCCATAATGAATCAGAGGACTAGTGGAAATGAGCTTCAGCAAAACTCATATCCCAAGTGACAGACTCGGTTCGTACTTACTCCAATATATATGGGTCCACGTCATTTCTTTAAAATCTAAACTACAACTGCAAAAGCCAATACATGGACAGTGATTCCAAAACTCAGTTGCTACTAAATAAAACTGCAAAAACAAGCATAAAAGTTGAATATATACTCTAATAGGTTTCTTACAACCTTTCATATTTAACAAACAAAAGATAGTTTTATAAATGCAAAGCTACACATGAATAATCTAAAGAATAACAAAAGTTTATATATTTTTTTTTTAAATGTAGTCTTTTTATATGCATATCAGCCACTCAGGGTCTAAGAACATAAAAGTAGAAAACCATTATCCCTAAGCTAGATTTTTTTTTTTTTTAATAAAAGGCCTAAATTCAGAATACCCAGGTGCCCAACCACCCATCTTCTCCATGAAAATCAAATTCAAAAGCACCCAGATGCTAGCCAAAACCCAAAAAGCAACAATAATCAAAGAACCCAGAAACCCAAAGGAAAAGATGGGAAATTTTGAACCCATATGCAGAAATCAAGAGTAAACAGTGAAACATTACCTGATCCAACTTGCCCAGCTGAAGAGACTGAGATACCTACACTCTAAAGCCACTTCCAAGGTACTAAACAAAAACTAAACCCTAAGAGAAAAGCTTCACAAAGGTTAGTGCTTGGGACACAAAACTGACTACCCCAGAACAAGGAATCTAGAAAGATTGTCAAAACCCCCCCACAGTGTCAAAAGAAATTAAATAAATAAACCCTGTTCCTACTAGAGCTAATGCAAAACTTCTCTTTGCAAACAAACAACACTAGCAATTCTTATTACAAGCTATACCCCACCAAATCAATTAACATATTACAAGATATAGTATATATTTTAACAACACTAAATACAAATGTTAAACAGACTCAACCAAAACTAGTAATTAAAAAAAGGTGGTAGAGATGAAGAAACCTCCAAATAGCAGTTTCTTTCTGAATCTGAGTAACTGAGAGTGGCATTAGCCAACACACATACAGACACAAGGTCCTACTATTTTCTTGTTGACTGCTTTTTTTTTTGGGTTTGTTTTTGTTTTTGTTTTTCTTATTTCTTGCAAAGTTATATAATTATTTTTTAAAAATTATAGATTCTTTGACACTTAGTGGAGCACATCGAGATTACCACATTTATAGGACATTGTACTTATATTTTTAATTCTTTATTTAAATATAATATATGAGCCATGCAATAGTGTGACACTTTTTAGTGATTTTCCCTCCAAAAGTCATATTGCTCAGATTGAAAAAAAAAAAAAAAAAAAAAAAAATAAGCTTTTTCTTGGAATATATGATGGGTTTGTAAAGAAAACAACCATTAATTACTCAGGGATGCCTAAAGTTATACTATTTTGCTCTAGGAAAACATTTTTAGGAAGTACAATGGGTCTTCCAGCATATTTCGTAACTAATTTGAAATTACATTTTGTGGTATACGCGTGTTATTATCTAAAGATTTGGTTTAGAATTAAATGCTTTGTTTTCTTGCAAGCTTTGGGACTAATGTAGACATCTGAGATTGTAGCTTGAGTTTGTCATGTGTGCCTAAATGTGTGATGTTTTTGTTACTTTACCATGTTGTCTTTTTATTTTTGTTGTTTCATGTTTAACAGGTCTCTTGAAATTGATTGTAGGGATAACGTTTCTCTATAAATGAGGGGACGAAGTTATAGCCCATCACCGCCAAGGGGTTATGGCAGGAGAGGACGAAGCCCTAGCCCTAGGGGTCGCCATGGTGGTCGTAGTAGGGATGGCCCTACTAGCCTTCTTGTTCGTAACCTTCGCCATGATTGTAGGTTTGTTCTGATTAGCTATTATACCTACTTTTATCAATTAATGCTCTTGGTATAATCCTGAAATCAGTTGCTATTGGACTCCTTGGCATCTTTGTAAGTGTTTATGATCAAAAGGATTTTTTTAATTATCTGTTAATTCTCTATTATGGCATTTCACTTATTTCTAACATTTGCTTTTATGCAGGCCAGAGGACCTTCGTAGACCATTCGGGCAGTTCGGTAGTCTCAAGGACATTTACTTGCCAAAGGATTATTATACTGGGTGAGCATATGTGAACTAGCAATAAGAGCTGAACTAGCTTGGCTATCAAGAATATCTGTATATTCGATTTTCATAAGTTTAAATGGAATTTTAAAGCCAAGTATTTTTTTTTCCTTGTTTGTGGAGTCAATGGCATGTTTACTAACATTAACTTATAAAAAAAAAGTTTACTAACATTTTGCATAAAGGTACAAGTTTTGGAAAAAAATATCAATTAAAACTTTGATCTACTTTTCAGCATCTGCTTTTGGGAATGTCTTTGAATTGTGGTAATATTTTTGTGTGTGTGGGGTTTCATTCCCAATCTTGGATGAAGAGGAAACATAGGTATAAATAATATAAATTTCTCAAAATCGTCACCCTTTTAGAAGTTTTGGACATTCTAACATTATTTGAAAAATTGTTTTGTGAAATGTGGCCCACCTGCCCACCGTGCTAAGTTCCTTCTTCCTAGTTTCTGTTTTGTTGTGGGCCTTTTTCTTCATTATCTACTCTTTCTTATCTCTAGTTGAGTGTTTTTATTGAAGTTGTTGAGATTTAACAGTGAAACTAAAGTTTTGAAGACAACAATCAAGTAGTTAGAGTTCTTTTGAAGATGATGTTAATGGGTAATGAAGATTGGAAGGAAGTTGGGTTTGAATACATTGTGAAGATGTTCCAAGTCTTGAAGAATTTCAAGTCATCTTAAAACTGACACTTGCAAGGTCAGCAGCCTAGTGCTTGCTTTTTTATCATGACCTTCCATATTACTGGGGATTATTTTGGACAATTTCATTAGTAAGGTTTATGGCGTGCAAAGAACCTCTCCTTGTTATGCCCTTCAGCATGGCCCATATTTTGACAGTATTCTATTTCCCCTGTTTCTTGTACCCATTTATTTTTGCAGGGAACCCCGTGGTTTTGGTTTTGTGCAATATTTAGAGCCTGCTGATGCTGCAGAAGCTAAGTATCATATGGATGGTCAGGTTCTTCTTGGCCGTGAATTGACTGTTGTATTTGCAGAGGAGAACAGGAAGAAGCCATCTGATATGAGGGCAAGGGAGAGAGTGAGGTAAGGTGCCTCTTGTTTGTTGGGTATCATGTTGTGTACTTAATTTTCATTGGAATATGTTTTTTTTTTTTTGGGTAAATATTTATATAATTATGTATTTGTTAAGATTTTCTTTATGTGAAAACACTGTAGAGAGGCCTCACCTTGTGAAAGCATTTGGTGAGGCGACCATTTGAATGTTAAAAAATTGGCTCAATATTCGTTCAGAAAGATGAATTATGATTTTACACTAAACGTGAAAGATTTTCTTACCATAAAAGGTCATATATATATGAGTATGTGTGTCTGTTTATATAAGCGGCTGGATAGGGGACTATGATTAGAGAATATTCAATCATAAAAGCGGCTTGTGCATTTTAATTGCCAAAAGGATTGGGGGTGGGGGGGGGGGAATGGATATCCTCAAAAGTGAAGTAATTTGGTGCAATTTCAACACTTTTGGAAATGAGCTTTCATAAAGCAATTCTGAGTTTTTTAGATCAATCTCATTGTTACATATGGTATTAGAGTAAAATGATTTCATGCTTTCTGTGATTCAAGCTTAGAATATGTTCAGATGAATGCATTGAAATTGATTCATCTGAACATATATAGTATTTGTGTGTTGAGAGCACATATGCTGCTGTCATAATTTTCAACTTGTGTGAAGCTTAGCCATAAGCAGAATGAAAAATGATGTTGATTTTGGATAAGTTTTTGAAAAGTTGGAAAAATTGTAATATAGCCTGTTTAAGATATGTATTATTATTACTTATAAAAAAAAAAGATATATATTATTATAATTCTAGGGAGGGTTTCTCTAATTTGGTGTTCACATTATCAAAATATCTTTATTTGGCTTTCGTTTTTTTATCTATCATTCAGGGACATATGTTGTAGAGCTGAAATCTTTGAACACCTTTTTGTAGTTGAGTGTGGTTTTAGAAGGCACCCGTTATAGGTGGTAGTTGCCTCTTTGCCTCAAAATTTCCTAATTGATATAGCCAATCAACAAGACACCTATAAAAGAGTATGAATGTGCAGGAGCCTGGCACTTGTATTGTGTCCCTCTAGTTATGTGTTATCAATTTCTTTTCCTTATTTGATAAGTAATAAATTTTATTGATCTGGAAAAGATCCATCAAGTATAAAGGGGTATACGAGATGAATAATACATTAAGTTCTAATATTACTTTTCCTTAATTTTATTTATCAACAATACCACAATGGGAAATGCTTGGAGTTCTACAAATTTTATTCTGAAAGTGTTGCAAACTGATATGGATTTAATGTTTTAAAGGGATGCATAGTTGCATTCATAATGTTACATTTGGCACCATCACAAATAACTATTTCAGTTGTAAATCGAAATATCTGTTAGAATAATCCCATTATCATTTTCTTTTTCTAAGTTGCATTTGTGCTTTGACCATTTATAGCAGCAGTAGGAGTCGATATCATGATCGAAGACGGTCACCTCCACGTTATTCTCGCTCGCCAAGATATTCCCGTTCTCCACCTCCACGCCATGCAAGATCTCGTTCCCAAAGCCGTGATTATTCCCCTGCCCCAAACGAAGGAATTACTCAAGGTATGGAATGAAGCCAATCCCCGTTGACTCTTTATCTCTTTTAATAATGTGACATACACAGTTTCAAAATTGGGGGTACTTGACTTGAGTAGGAAAATACTTATAATTGTAATTGATCTTAAAGGGGAGGTGAGTTTTTGTATAGGGAGAATCAACCTTTGCTCTGCTAGTCTATATGTTGGTGTTTCAGTCCTCACTGATCTCTCTCTCTACTTACATAGATACGTGTGTGGCTCTTTTACTATATTTGTGATTTGTTCATATTTTCTAATATCACTTGATAGCTGCCCAAACTGGCATCCTCTACCTTTTGCAATCTGTTCCATTAAAAAGTTGGTTTCTTATTCTGATGCAGATCTGCTTCACCCCGCGACAGAAGGCACAGTCAAGAAAGATCATACTCTCGGCAGAGTCGTGAGAGATCATATTCACGTTCTCCACCCTATAATGGCTCAAGGAGCCGCAGCCAAAGTCCAGCCAGGGCCGCCCCGAGTCGGAGCCGGAGCCAAAGTCCTAACAATGAAGAGTACTCAAGGCAACCAAACGGAGATAGGTCTCCTAGTCAGTGAGCCATTTGAAAGAAGACTACTGTTATGTTAGCTCTTTGTCGGATTTTGCTTGCACTTTCCATCAATTTTATGTCGGATGTCGTACTGTTCCATGAATTTGATCTAGATTCTGGTACTGTTGTGATAATTTAGGAGAATTTGCTTCTTTTAGGTACGGTTTTGGAAAATCTTGAGTCTATATTGTATGTTGAAGTTGTGTTGTTCAAATTCTGTTTACCATTAGACTAGAGTTGCTAACATGTGCCATCAGCTATGTCATTAAAAAATAAAAACTGCAAATATAAAATGAGGGTATAGAATCTACAGAATCTACAGGACCAGACTAAAAGCCATGACTATATGTAGTGGCCAGTGATGTTTAATCTTGCGATGATGTTAATCAGGTGAAATTGTCTAGGCTCACTTCATCCTAAAAGTTCTAAAAAAGAGAAGACTATCAAAAAATACAATGAATTTATGATTTTCAATTTATGCATAAGAGCCCCCAAGCCAAATAAGCCATTAAAAAGAAAGAAATTAATAAAGAAAGAGAGGAGGAGGAAAGAGATGGAACAAAGAAAAATGGCCAATGACTGAAGAAACTTGATAATTCCATCCTTGACAACTCTTTATCTGTGTTATTCTGTTATGATGTGTTCAATTTTTGTTCATCATTGCCATTTTATCGTATAGGCCCCGATAAGGATGCTTGATACTCCTCTCTGTTTCTACTGATGGTGTACTGCATTTCTTGGAACAGGGGATCTTTGTTGCCAAAGTCAGCTGCAAAAAGGGACCATAAAGTAGTAGGAAAAGAACTTTTTTGACGTTTGGTTTGGACAGCATTTCACTTTACAACTAAGCAAGCATCAATTCTTCTTGTGTTTATATGCTTCTCTATTCAGATTGTGGTTAATCTCAATCTCCTAGGTGCCCAATTTCCGTGTCCCAGTTCTGTCATTTGGGACCCATGTATTTAGTATTTACATTGAGAAGTTTTCTGGGACTCTCAGAGGCTTGCTTTTCTGGCTTTAGTGCAAACTTTGTTTTTTCTTTTGGCATCAAAGAATTTTTATTTAGACCCCCTTCGCAGAGCCCTCCAACCAATTCACCAACCCTTCAAAGAAGATAAATTATGAAAAATCTGATGGTACTTGGAAGTTGGAAGTGGTTTAAAGAGTAATACACCAACCCTTCAAAGAAGCTAAATTATGAAAAATCTGTTGGTACTTGGAAGTAGTTTAAAGGGTAATGTGAGATTCCATACTTTACCCTCGGTTTTTTGAAATCAAGTTGCCTTCATATAAGAACTATAAAGGCCTATATTTATATGAGAAGAATTTATATTACACCAATTGCATTGAATTAGAGTCAAACCTTATGTTCTAATTCAAATTGGGGGATTTTGTCATTAGCCAAAAAAAGAAAAGAAAGAGAAAAAGGCAATAATTTGCTTAACAAAAATGGAATGTCTATACTCTAGGTAAAGTGAAAATTTTCTTATACTAATGTTGCACATGCTAGTAAATCATACAACAAGTTCATATAGATGGTGTAACTTTTTATTTTTAGAATCTCATATAAATTATGTAACTAGAAGCTCCATTTGAAATGCATAAAGGATGAAGCCATATTCAAAGGTATGGCAGTATTCACACTGTTCACACTTCACATGTAACATGGCCTTTTTTTGTTTTTTTGGTAAACATGACCTTTGAAACAAGAAAAAAACTCTTGTGGTCCTCACATTTTTTTCAAAATACATTATTTCAAACTTGTATCTTACAACCGTACATAAAATTTATAACCTGCTCGATCCTAGATTGAGATCCAGTGCAATTGCACAGTGCAATAACAAATTAAAGGTTAAGATTAAAAGTTTTAAAAGTTACTTTTAATTTTTTTTTTATCTCTAATTTTTTATCATTTTATTTTTTTATTTATATTTTTAACTTTTCTCTCACCGGTTAATTGCATGGTGCAATCCAATCTGAATCCCTCGATCCAAATCATACACGAGTCTGACCATAGAATTCAAAAAATAAAAAAAAAGTAAACCTTCTTCATCAATAGTGTCAATCAATTCTTTCTCAAAAAAAAAAAAAAAAATTAGTGTCAATCAATTCCACTGAATTGAAATAATTAATAATTTAATAATTGCATACTACCTTTTAGATATCCTTTTCATTACTCACCTAGTTATTTTAGTTCTAAAAACCGATCCCACAAAGCCAATGACTTTTCAACTCCTGCTTTCCNCCTCACTAATGCTAAAGGAATAGAACAGAGGTGGAAGCAAAATATCTAGCACTTTAAGCCAGCAAGGAATGAAGCTTATAGTCCAAGTTTGTTCCTGGCCTCATTTGGCAGGGAATCACCATGAGCAAGACGTGAATCAAACTCCTCCATACATTATTTTTGGTCGGACGAAATAGCTGTAGTAGCTAAAGACTTCCTTTGAATTGTACGGTTGTACCATCCAGACCTGGTATCCAAAAAAGAAAAAAACAAAAAGAAAAAAGAAAAAAAAAGAATTCAGATTATAACTGAAGATCCATATATGTTAAAACTGAAAATGGATTCATTTTTCTGCTTCCCTTAGAAGACAATAAAAAAGAAAAGAAAAAAAAGGAAATGTGAGATAAGGGAAACTCGTTTATATCGAGCTTCTCTTATAGCAAAGAAGTATTCTCTAAAGCATCAGTCTGAATATCCATAGCAAAAACACAAACCCTGGTTGATTCATCAGCTACAATTTTAACCATTGCTAAAGTATCATAAACATTGCCACAAGTGGCATCAATAGCTGCATCCCCTTTTTGGATAAAAATTGGCAATAGCAAATATTTGATGCCTGGTTACAATTGTCAGAAATAACATGAAAAGGTATGAATGAAATTGTCTCGATCTAGAGATGGCACTGGACAAAATGGACAATATCTAATACTGTTATTGGTACAAACAAAATATTGCTTGAAGTCAGAATATCAATTGGGTTATTTAATTGCTCCAACCCAATTTGAAAATGGCTCATCAGGAACCTGTAGAAGCGCATTCCTATAAAGCATCGTACAAGGTCCATAAAACAAGCTCATTTCGTTGACCCACCAAGTACAAGTAGCAAACAGCTCATAAACTTAAGTATCAAAAAGGGTGTGTGTGTGTTTATGGTTAATCCCAAAAGAGTTCTGCAATCATCTGCACCAGTGTATAAAATGGCATTTTATAGTTCACCACCTAGAACCAAGGAAGGAGCAATTAATAATAAACGGCAGCATGATCTGGTGCAATTCATTCTCATTTTAAGGATGGGCAGATCACTTGCAAGATAGGAAGTAAAGTAAGCATGGAATATGTATGGCAAACAATGTTCCAACTTATGCTTATATCAAACAAAGATTCATAAAAAATTTATCCACACATGCACATGTAAGCGCACACCTAAAACTCCCCAGGTGCTTCAATTTCATACAGAAAAGAGATTCTTTTGCAAAATTGCAATCTATTTTTGTAAGAACTTATTCACTACTGTATTTAGAGTGCACTTATATATTTCACTTTGTTTACTTCTGTAGTTCCCACTATAATGCTAATAATATTTTTTTATCAATTTAGCAGTTTTGCACTCAGCCAAAAGAGATGGTGAAGCGAATTTTTCTGTTTCCTTCTAAACAACTATATCTTAATCCGAATTAGCAAGGTTTAAAATTTTTGTAAAGAATCAAAATAGCAAACCAAATATGCAACTATATAAAATCAATATTTCAAGGATTCCAATCTTTAAGTACTTACAAGTGAGCAACTTCTGTTGTCTTCTTCTTCCCAAACACATAGCTCGCCAGAACATCCTCCATTCCTACATCACAGCATTCACATTACAAATATTCAAAACAGTAGAGGCCACCACAATTTGGCTCCCTATGACTGCTCTAAAAATGGGTATGGGAGGTGCGATGTTAAATGCCATAAAAGATTTAAGAGTGTCTTTCTCATCACTAATTGGTTTGGTTTTCAGGCAAAGTGGCACAATTCACGGTCCGACAAGCGATATCAGAGTCAACATCATGGATTTGAGTTGTGGCACCATCATCATGGGGGATTGCTGGGAGAACCACAATTCCACTCTCAATGACTACTCTAAAACGAGATGCAATGTCAAATACCAAATTAAGAGTAAAGAAATTAACCTTCAACTTTAAAGCAATTAAGCTTCATTTTACGAAGAGTTATCAAATTTACAACAAAAACCCAGATTTTTCTATGTTTAGTTTTCATGAAGCAAAAATTGAATTTTTAGCATAAAACCCAAATGGCCAACCACTACTGATACTCTATTTTGTTAGGTAGGACAAAGAAAATGAAAATAGAGTAATTTTTATCACATAGGACACTTCAAAAATTAATGATTCCACTTAATTAGACTCCAAAAACTTCATTGCCTATTTGAAATTCTTCTTCACTACCATTAAATTATCTTATACATAACGATTCTCAAAAAAAAAAAAAAAAAAAAAAATCTTATACATAACAAACACGCACACAAATATATAGGACGTGAAAGAGGGAAAAGGGGTACCAGAAAGAGGGAGACCTTCACTCCATGAGAGTTCGGACTTGGGACAGCTTCACACACGAGAAAGAGGAAATTTTTTTGTTGAAGAGCGAGATGGGTCTTCTTCGTCGGCGTCGGAATCGAACAAACTTGATGCTTCGCCGGAGCTTTGGAAGCAACAGTGATGGTAAAGAGAGAGGCTTGGCCTTGTGTGGACTGGTACCGAGCTGCTGAGACAATGGATTGAAGGAGAGGCAACTGCACAGGGGAGAGAGAGAGAGAGAGAGAGAGAGAGAGAGAAAAAAAAATTTTGAGTTTATGTCTTGTGAAACAGTGGGCCAAATATTTAAGCCACTAGATTAAATCTATGGCTGAAATGGAGCTATTGCACGTGATATGGATCCCGGACAGTATGCCTTTCTGTCAAGCACTGCCTTTGTATTCTAGTAAAGCCACACAAGATAGTTTCCACCACTAATTTCATGAATGGTTTTTGTCCATACAAAATCCATTTTCGATTTATTCCGATAAACACATGGGACCTCTTCAAATTCAGTGGTTCAAAAATCAAAATCACCTTATCTCATCCACGCTCAAACCTCCCACCAGCATACCATTCCAACTACTTGATATATATGCCACTTATATTTATTTTGAGATAGCATCTGCTTGATATTAAATTACCATTTTTTTTAGCTTATGACTAGGAGTGACAAAACAGCAAGTACACGTGTCAAAAACCCAGTTCTTGACCCTCCAAACCTGATAACATGTACAAAGTGGAAGCAAATGCCTCAAAATTCGTTCTCACACTTGTGTATGAAACTAAAACTACCACAATGGCATAATCTAAATGTTAACTACTGTTGGGTGCAACCACCAAAGTCGGCAGCAGGAGCCGAGCCTAGCTGAGACGAGCACGCCGAGAGTGCTCACCATATTGTCTTCTGTGCTAGAAAAGTTGGTGGCTCGAAATGACCGGCTTAGGGACTGCCTAAGCCAGCAGCTGGATGAGTTGAGCTTGAGCTCGGCTCTGCTTGGGAAGAGCTTCAATGCGTTTTATGGGGTGAGAGCACCGAATATAAGCATACCAAAGTACTTAGAGAGGTTATACAAGTACACGGATTGTAGTCCATCTTGTTTTGTGGTTGGATATGTGTACATAGACAGGCTAGTGCATAGGCACCCTGACTCCCTCGTCATTTCCTTAAACGTGCATAGGTTGCTGGTTACAAGCGTTATGGTTGCTTCTAAGATGCTAGATGATGAGTAAGCTCTCTCTCTTAAATGGGGTATTTTCATTTGTCCCTACTTATGACATGTTTGGTTTATACATCTTCCTCTCTTCAGTTTGTTTTCTTGCCTTGTTGGTTTGGTCTTGGGGATAGTTTGAGAGTTACAGCTCATTTGAACTTCTTTTTTGTGTTATAAGTAACAATTAAAACCCATTCAGCAAAGAAAGTAACAATTAAAATGCAATTGAAATATATATGCATTTGGACATAAGTGGCCTAAGTTCGCTTCCGTTGTACCATAGATATCTGCACTCTGAAGGTGTCACGTCTGCTGTGTGTGGTAAGGGGTACAAAGACATCTTCCTTGCATATAATGCTTACGAAGTCAACAAAGTAATTGAATCATCCATCACATATGTTGCATACAATTCATTTATATAATATGTTTTGCTGCTTAGTACGAAAACAACAATACAAGTGCAACATATATTTTGCTGAAGAAAGCATATGGAAAACATGTACCTTGGGCAGCGTCATTGATGTGCTTGATTATGTAATTTGTTCTCCACAAATGAAATAGCGCGCAATTGTTATGATAATAATGTTGTTTTGCTTTGATTACAATTTTTCAGGCATTATAACAACGCATTTTTTGCTCGGGTTGGAGGAGTAAGCAATGCTGAGTTAAATAGGTTGGAATTAGAGTTGCTCTCTCTGTTGGATTTTGGAGTTGCAGTAAGCTCTCGAGTTTTTGAGTTCTACTGTTTGCACTTGGAAAGAGAGATGATGTTCAATGGCGTAGGACAGAAAATAGAAAGGGCAATAATTCCTAGTGCTCTGGACGATGTGACTGAAATCTCTGTAGATGACACACAAAGTTCTTCACCACCGCAGATAGTGGACTGACCTGCACATTTTTGCTTCTTCTTTCTCTTGGTTTATAAAATCTTGAATTATTCTTTCTTGTTTGCATCATATTATCATGTAAGATGGGTGCTTCAAGCCTTCAACTCTGTCGATTTATCACATTGACGAAATAGAAGGAAAAAAAAGGAAAGAGATGAACTAAAGTTCACAATATTAAAGCCACAAAAAAGAATGAGTGGGAGCATTTGGTGGCACTAGTGTATTTGACTTGGAATTCAAATTCTGTGCAAATTGCCAGTATCAATTAGTTGGAATTCTAATTATGAATTGATGCACTTGAAACTCTTTGCTAAGTCTTGTATAGTGTCGGTATATTTTGTGCCAAATTTACATGTATCTATTGTTCAAAAACTATGTATTTTGTATTCTTGTGGGTACATTCGCATTTGGGTTGGGGTTCAAGAGCTAAATTTTTTGTGTTGCTGAGACTACAATTTCGGTTGAGTGAGATAAAGGTTCGGTCCTGCGAGTTTGGCATGTGGAATCCATTTAAGATTCTATTGAGAAGGATTTCATGGGAGTCTTGGTCCCCCAAGATGATTGAACTGGAGGCAATTTTTTTATGCTTTCCTTTAGATTCAAGGATGGAGCCAGGGTCTTGAGTGAGGGGATGCGTAGTATAAAAAAAATTGAAATAAAAGAAGAAAGATACTACGTCCATAACATTTTTACAACAAATCATAGGTGATTAGTTGTTATTGGTTCAAATTTGAACCTAATACTAAAATTACTTTTATGCCTCAACAATAACAACCAGTAACAACTTGCCACTTATAATTTATTATGAAAATGTTGTGGACATATCATTTCTCATATAAGAATATGCGAAAAATACTAATTAATGTTTCTAAGATTAATTAGTTTTGCTAAGTAAAAGTGTATATGAAAATAAAAAATCCAAAGTAAAAAAAAGTGAGGACAAATCACATACAGACAAACAAAAAGAGACAAAGGAAGAGAGTTTTGCTAAGATTAATTATTTGTATTTAACAATGCTCTTTGTCCCTTTGATATAAATACACAGGCAAAAATTGCTAAGAGCAAGAGCAATGGGGTGGGTAAAACCTCAAATAAGTTATTTTACCACCTTGATGAGAATCAAGGATCCAATGCATGTTCCAGTTGGGCCTATTACTAGAGCAAGATCCAAGAAGATCAAAGAAGCACTTAATGGGCTGATTTAAGAGATTTGGGCTGATTTTAACTGAGGACATTCCAAACTTGGCCTAAAGAAAGATGAAGGCATAATGAATTTAATCCAAGTTATGGAGGGCTAATCTGGCTTAATTGGGCATGATTTATGGCGTGGATTAATGGCTGATTGATTTTCCAGCTCCATATCAGTTAATGGATATTTTTCCTAGTCTGGAGCATCTAATTTTGGACTAGATCTACCGTAATTTTAGGCTTTTATTATATAGAACGTTTTTAGCTATTTTTCCTATTTTGGATCTGCTAATTTAAGACCAAATCAACTTTTATTTAGAGTTTTATTATTTAGTACGTTTATTATATTTTTCTATTTTCAGTCATGCCTTATAAATAGCATGCACTCATTGTAATAAGAGGATTATTGAATAAAAATCAGAAAAGGTGAGGTTTTGCTCTTCTTTTGGTTCTTCAAGAACTGTGAACTTATCAGGGATTCTCCTTGTGACGTTCAAACTTTATACCTTTGGTTTGTGATTCAATTATAATCATTGGGTCAAGGTGTTACACTTATACCTTTGGTTCGCGTTTCGATTATAAACGTTGGGTCAGGGTTCTATCAAAAATCTGAATTTTAGCTTTCTTAGGCAATTATTCCAATATTTTTGTTGGGTCTCAAAGTGTGTCGATTGAGGTTCACATCACCCCCCCCCCCCCCAAAAAAAACTACCAAAGTTGAAGCAACAACCAGGTGGCTATTGCTAAATCTCTTTAGCAAATTGCCATATTAACTTCTTAAATTTAGATTGTCCCTAACTTTGCCCTGTGTTAGAGTATTCACAGTGAAGTTGCTAAAATGACTAAATAGTCATTTTAGCAACCCAAACACTAAAAACACACTTACAGTAAAGTTGTTATTTTGACTCATTGCTATTACTTTTTAACTCATTGCTACAGTGGGCTGTTATCTTTAGCAGCCCACTGTAGCTGAGAGTTATTTGCAACAAATAATATTTTATTAGTCTCCCAGCGTGACTCTTTNAAGCTTCATCTCCATATGGCCTTTTTTTACTTTTCTCCTGTTTCTCATATGATGGATCATTTCAAAAGCCACTATATATATCTATTATATTTCTATCAAGCACAAAAGCACTTTGTGAGTCAGAAATTACATTAGGTAAAATGGGCTTTATCCGGTTGGCAAGGACCTTAGAAATAATTCTTGATACAACATTTCCCAAACTAATTGGACGAAATTCCGTGATATATTCCGGGTTTTTTTGGGGGGGGGGGGTGGGGATAAGAACAATATATGTATAATTCATTTTCCTAGGTATTTGCCAGAGTGTAAAATAGATAATACAGCAATAGTAACATCATGCCCAACAATATGCCAGAATTTCTGGAAAAGAAAGGCGACATACCATCAGGTCTCGGTGATTTAGATGGATGCATTTGGAGAAGAGCCTTTTCACTTTTCCTCCGTATAGGTGGGGTCAAAGATTGTGCCATACCCTCTGTCACCACCCAATCCACAAATTCAATTGCAACATCCATGTCCAATGAAGTGGAAGATGTGAACAGTTGTTTGTAGTAGTTGTTCGCCATGCTGGAAATTTTGTCCTCATCAGTGTGCCACTCTCCTTCCCTATCATACAATCCCCTAATGTGGTTCTTTCTCATCACTGGCTCACCCTTTGATGGAAAATTTTGTATTTTTATCCCCCGTTGGCAACCAGATGGATCTCCAATGGTGTAAGAGCTCATTTATCTCTTTCTTCACTCCATGTATCCTCTCCACATTCTGCCATATCCTACTTCCATTAGTGAGGTTAGTTCTTATTGTTTTGCCTTAAGGCGGGTTCTAGTATTCCCGAAGGTGACACCGCTCCATGGCTATGAGATCCATTATGCATTTTTTTATTTTCTCAAATAGGCAATACATAGGGCTGCCATGAGGCTATACTTGATTCCATGACTCCCAGATTATCGTTTCACAATTAGAAGGGCCCGCCACTTCTCTTCAAACCACTGGATTTTGTCATCTTCTCTGGGGTTGGGTGGGTGGTGCCATGTCCATCATAATAGGATCGTGATCAGAATAAGATACTGAAAGGTGACGCACTTTAGTTCGAGGGAAGATCTCACGCCATTTCGTAGTTGCAACTACCATGTCTAATCTCTCTTCAACAAAGGCTCCCCCCTGCCTTCTGTTCCTCCATGTATATGGGTAGCCACTGAATCCCATATCAACTAAGTCACAATGGAGGAAAGTGTTTCTAAATTCAACCATTTGAGCCATCGGTCTACAATTACCACCATTTTTTTCATCTGAGGCCAATTCATTGAAATCACCTAAACATACCCAAGGTAGAGATGCTCGGGCATGTAGGTGTCTCAAGAGTCTCTATGTTTTTCTGTTTGAGTTCTTCCTCCAGGTGGCCATATAACCCTATTAGTCTCCAAATAGTTGAAGTTGTGTGTGTACGCTCACATCTATATGGTTTGACATACGTTTTTGTGTCTACAATCACATCCGCTCTCCACAATAGTGCCAAACCACCCCTTCGACCATTGCATGACACTGCGAGCATACCATAAAAACCCAAATCCCTTTTTATTGATTCTTTTCTCTATCATCAATTTTGTTTCATGAGGAACAAAATTGTGGGAGCTTATTATTTGAATGTAATTTTTCATCTATTATAAATGAAGGTTTCTCAATGTGTTATATATTGCTCTAACATTGACCTCTCACAATATTTTTCACAATTGTTAAATTTGTAAGTTGTCATTATTTTCATATGAATCCAATATTGATACCACTTCATTGTTTGCCGTTAACAACTTGTGGACTCAAGTTACGCCAGTGTAACTTCACAAAAATTACACGCTATGAGATTTAATAAATGAAAAAACACTATAATGCATGTTATCATCTATATATATATATATATATATATAAACCGAAACCTTTGAAGCTCCCACAATTTTCCACATCATCATTTTAATTTATAAAAAAAAAAAATTAAACTAAATAGTAAATACTATGCGAAACCTTTGACAAACCCGACTATAGCCTATAGGTTTTTGTGAAACAAGAAAACAAATCCCTTCCTGAAAAATATTGAAAACCCCAAACACCCTCCCAATTTTCTTCTCTCTTTCCCACCCATGACATAGCCACCGTTGTTCATTGCCGTCACTATCAGCCACCATTGCCATCAAGTTTATATCTTTGCCGCTCTCTCTATTTAACTTCAACCCGATAGTTTAGAAAAACCCAATATATTTGGTAAATCCTTCAATCCATGGCCTTCTACATCTAAATACTAACACACAAAAAACCCCAGATAATATATTCTAAATCATCCTATATCATTATTTAAAAAAAAATAAATAACACAAACAAACAAACAAACAAAACAAATTAAACTATATTACTGTGTCTATGCTGTGCACTCGCACCGCCAATTGCTCACCGCATGTCGTCCTCTCAACTCCAGCTCCAGTCCAAGCCAGCACCATTGGTATATATCTCTCTCGCGCTTTGTTTAGTTACTATTAAGTGGTTTACTGCTTTTGTTGTCTTTCTTTTGACTTTTGAGAAACTGTGTGCTATATAAACTTACTGCCTACTTCAACAATTTAAGTTCCTTGACTTCTAAACGTGTGGCTGTCTATTGATTTCATTAAAAAAAATAAAATAAACTTGTGGCTGTCAAGTTTAAAGTTTTACTGTGTTTTTTTTTTTTTTAAACTCCAAACTATGTACTAACTAAATGCAAGGAACTTGTTAATATGATAGCAAGATCAAAACTCCAAATTTTGTGTTGTAAGTGTTGTTGAGAGAAAGAATGTTATACATAATCTATATAGTATATAATAGGCTATAATATATATGTAATATATAAAATAGTTAATGTATTTATACAAGGGTATGACTTTTGAGATAAATACAAACAATTACTTAATAATAATTTGATTGTTCACACTTTTTTTTCCTTTTTAAATTAGCTATATACATGAAAACCATTCACAATTTGTGCATATTCTTTATAAAAACAAATGTTCAAGTTTCAAAAGCTATTGTCAATCATCTTTTCAAAATGATGCTGAAAATGTATTTGTTGAACCCCTAGAAAGCCTACTGTTTGGCTTTACATCAAGTTTGTTTCAGTAAACAATAGATTTAGCAAGTGTCATATTGAAATTATTGATAGTGTATGATTTGCAAAATAAATTAGAGCAAAAAGTGGACTTGTGTAGTAAGGCTATTGTATGTGTGTGTGTGTGTGTGTGTTTTTTTTTTTTTTTTTTTTTGGGCAAAATTGAATTTGAATTTTGGCCTTGAGCCAAGTAAACATACAAAGGTTGCAATCCTCTTTGCAAATAGTTTCTCCATTGTCTTTAATGTTGCTTTAGTTTTCAACATTACACTTTTAATGTAACATTACACATTCTTTTTCTTTCTCAATTTTTTTTCTTTTTAAATTCTTGGTGAGCAAATCAATCTTTCACTAATTCTTTTAGTTTTTTTTTTTTTTTTTTTAATGTGAAGTCGGTTAATTAGAATTTTATTTAACTATCCCATGTATCGCACGAGCTAGCGACTAGTTAAATTTATGGTCAAAGCGTCACCTAACCTAACTATGAGAGAATATTATATTATTATCTCTTCTACTCTCTCTCTCCTAATTAATTAATGAGCAAGACTTAGGTATAGTATTTAGATGTTGTTCCATAAGTTCCTCTCTTAAGATTCTATCATGTGATTTTTTTCTCATGGATGGAAATGTATTTTTTAAGTTAAGTAGTCACATGGAAAAATTTTAAGAGGGAAACCTAAGAAACAACACCTAAGGTACTGTATATAAATTTTGTTCTTTTTTTTTTTTTTGGAAGAAGAATGTAAGCATAATTTTATTAAAGATAAAAGACAAATTAAGACAAATCGAATTCGAACACAACATCCAAATCCCTAGGTAGATCTTCTACCCAAACATCAATATCTGCAGTTGAAACTACTCTCCTAGCTAAACAATGAGCTAATTTATTCCCCTCCTAACCAACATGCTAATAACTACAGTGCCTCAAAATAGCCGCTAACCTCTCAGTTTCATTGACTACATGTCCATACAAAGTATTGCACCCACCAAAAGTGTTTGAAGCTCTCACAACCCACAGGCAATCACCCTCCAATATGACATCAAAAAGGCTTAGTTCTCTAGCAAACTCCGGAGCTCGTCTGGCAACCAAGGCTTCAGCCATCTCCACTGTACAGGGTAGACCAATCTTTTGACTCAAGGCAGCAATAACTTGGCCTTAATGATCTCGATACATGACGCCAAGTCCTGCACAGTGCAGCTCTTCAAATAATGCAGCATCAAAATTAGCTTTGTAAGTACCAGCAGGTGGAGGGGACCAACGAGCTTGAGGACGACGCACAGACCGTTGCTGCTCCTAATCATTGGCATCCCAGAATTCATGGACCATCATTCTCGCTCAGCCTTCAATCTCATGAATCTGCCATGAGGTTAGACGCACTCTAATCCTATTTTGCTGCTCCCACAGACACCAGCAAATTGTAGCAAACACAGCCACCTGTAATCCCGACCCTTCCTAGAACAAATGCTCTAAAAGTTCAACAAACGACCTACATCCTTTCCGAATCAAAAACTGAAACTCCGGTCCTGAAATCCAAACCGCCCGAGCTTGATCACAAAGCCACAGGGAATGCATCGTTGACTCCGAATAATCCCCACACCCCTCACAGACATCATCCACAAGTATATGCCAAGCCTTTAAGTTCACTTTTGTAGGAAGCAAGTCCTTCGCTACACGCTAGATGAAATGCCGGATTTTATTAGCAACCTTCATCTTCCAAATCTTCTTCCAAACAGCATGATCATGTACAATTAATTAATTTACTTCAACTTTACAGGTACAATTGCCTATTCCTAACTTGCTGAGTTATATCTTCTCAAAAAAAAAAGACTTGCTGAGTTATAGATTTTCTTTCTCATGGCCTTATTTGAGAGAATAAGCATTGGTTATTTGATACGTGAAGTTTAGCAAATGATTTGCAACTCAGGGGCACTAACTATTTAGTAGCTAAACTGTGCCGATTATTTTATCAAAATCTTCAATGTGCGATTTACTGCCTACTCCTAACGATAAAAAAGTTGTCTCCAGACTTACTAGTTCCTACTAAAGAATCTAAGAACCAGCATTCTGTAACACACAAGCAAGCTGGCAGAATATTCTACAGTGAGCGATAGATAACATTAAGTAAACCAGCAACAAAAATGTCAGAAAATCAGAAAAGCTCAAAATTAAAATCAAAAACCAACAAGAAGATTGTTTGACTTGGGAAGATTATATATAACCAGTGTTCACGGCTCGTTATGTTTCATTCGTAGCAAGATTGACATTATAGCAAATCTACCTTTAAAATACTATCAGGACTTTTTTTCTTCCCTTGAACTTCATAATCATGGCTATATTATGATCGAAGACAAGAAAATCTCAACCGTTTAAGAGAAACAATTGATTTAAACATACCCCAGATTTCTTCTTAGTGAATGAAACCCTATGTTGCACGGACACTGACACGGACACGGACATGACACGGACACGGACACGGAGATACGGCAATTTTTGAAAAATAAGGACACGACACGGCGGGGACACGGCGGTTAAATAATTAATTAAATTTTATATTTAGGCATATTTTTTAATATTTTTAGACATAAAATACGTTTATGTCTAGAATTTAAATTATGTAAAAATTACAAATAAATAAATTAACACCCAAATTAATACAATAATGTACATAAAATATTTATATTACAAACCAAAAATTTAAATAAACTACGTTTAAATACTAATAATAATACTAAAAATAATAGTCAAAATGATAATATAAATTATTTTCTCTTGGACCAATTGCATATTAATGACACCTTGGCATTGATATATGGTGCTCAAACGTTTAAATTTGAAGTTGAAACTTTCACGTGAGTTGGCAGTTGACACACAAAACAAAGAGGTAATATATAAAAAGTATTATAAAAGTTTAAATGAATAGAAGAAGACAGAAGGCAGTGGTTCTGCGAAGAAAAAGAAAACGAAAAAGAAGCAGAAGAAGAAGAAGAAGGAGAGAGGAGGAGCTCGCCGATCGGAAGGGACAGGGTACGCCGGCACAGCATCGACGTCTATGGAGTTCTCCGATCGGCCGATCTAGCTCCGGCGAGGGCAGCGGCAGCGGGCAGAGGTCAAAGAGAGGGTACGCCGGCACAGATTTTTTTTTTTTTTTTTTTCGTTGCTGCGTGTCGGACGCGTCGGATCGCGCGTCGGCGCCATGTCGAAGCCGCGTCGGCGCCGTGTCGGAGCCGGCGAGAAGGAAAAAAAACAAAAAAAAAAAAAAAAGGGACACCGCCGACACCGAAATCTGGCGCGTCGTGGCCGTTCCGGTGTCCGATACGTGTCGGACACCGACACGATGCCAAAAATGGCGTGTCCGTGCAACCTAGATGAAACCTTGTGTGTGAGATACTTAAAAATCTACCACACCCAATAATCAACATCCAGACAAAAAATTAAATTACAATGAGTAGACTCAGTAGAGCACGGCATATATGAATATGTGCATGTGGGTTTGTGAGATACTGCTTAAACTTAAAACTCTAGAACAACACATGATCAACATCCTCACAGCAGTATAAATCATCAATCAATTAATCTATATATATATATATATATATATCTAAAAACTGAATAGTCGAATTTTGATGTTATTGTGCTCCTGCTGAGCCACATCAACGTCACATTATCAACATATTTTCAATATTTTCTCTCTCCTTTTTAATTATTTTTCTCCTTATTAGTTTGCTACTTTACAATTACATATTCTCCTACATTTACTTACTTTTACCTTTTTTATCTCCCTACTAATCTACACATTAACTTTACAATTTTTCTATCCCTTCATCTTCCTTTTATTTTGACTTTTCTTCTTTCCATTTTTTTACTATAAAAAAATTGTTATTTTCTCTTCCATTCAATCCATATTTCGATCACACAAATTGGTGAATGCTCTCTCTCTCTCTCTCTCTCTCTCTCTATATATATATATATATATATTCTTTCTTTTGGTGGATGTTTAATTCTTTAGATTGATGAATTTTTATATTTAACTCTACTTTAGGTTGATATGATTTGGTTATATTTTAATTTTTTATCTTTTTAATTTTATTTTATTTGTTTGTTACATGTTATCCTATAAAATTACAGAATGATTTAATGTTATTCTATTACATAGCATAACTTGGATAATTTGGTGTTTACAACTATACATTTTCTTTTGAATATTCTTCTACTCATCTTATCTATATATATATATATATAAGGCAAAACTTAAGTACAGTACTTTAGATTCACTACCTAAAATTTTGACACTTGTCCAATTTAACGCCTCAAACAAACGGCGTTAAAAAAGAAAAGAAAAGAATATCTCATATCTCTCACGGTGAGTATCTGCTTCCTTTTTTTCTTTTCTGATCTATGATTCTTTCTCTCTCTCTCGGTGTGTGTGTGTGTGTGTATGTATGTATCAATCTCTGACATACCAAACACGATATCACAAAGAACACATTCAAAACGAACAGAGAGAGAGAGATTTTCGAATCTGAGAGTGATACCTCAACGACAAGATATTCAAGAACAGTGATGAGGTAAACCGAAGCCCCGACATCGATTCTCTAAGCATAACAACCCTTCTATGATTCTGATCTATGATTCTTTCTTCTTTTCTGATCTATGATTCTTTCTCTCTCTCGGTGTGTGTATGTATGTGTATCTGTTTCCTTCTCTGATCTATGAGGCTTTCTTTGTTTCTGATCTATGATTCTTTCTCTCTCTCGGTGTGTGTATATGTATGTGTATCTGTTTCCTTCTTCTTTTCTGATCTATGAGGCTTTCTTCGTTTCTAATCTATGTTTCTAATCTATGATTCTTTGTTTCTCTCTCTCGATGTGTGTATGTATGTGTATCTGTTTCCTTCTTTTTTGATTTATAAGGCTTTCTTCATTTCTGATCTATGATTCTTCTTTTCTAATCTATGATTCTTTCTCTCTCTTGGTAAGTGTATATGTATGTGTATTTGTTTCCTTCTTTTTTGATCTATGAGGCTTTCTTCGTTTCTGATCTATGTTTCTAATCTATGATTCTTCGTTTCTGATCTATGATTCTTTCTCTCTCTCTCAGTGTGTGTATGTATATGTATCTGTTTCCTTCTTCTTTTTTGATCTATGATTTTTTCTTCGTTTCTGATCTATGATTCTTTCTTCTTTTCTGGAGATGTTAAGGCAGTGGGTTCTCTTGCAGTTGCAGACTTGCAGTACAGGAAAAAGAAGGAAGAAGGAAAAAAAAAAAAAGTTTTAACGTCGTTTGTTTTGGTTATTAAATTAGACTAATGTCAAAATTTTAAGTAAGGAACTTAAAGTACTGTACCTAAGTTTTGCCCAGATAGATAACTGAAACCTCTAAAACTCTCACAATTTTTCACGTCAATACAATATTTAAATAAAATTATCATTTTATAAAAAAAATGATAATTTTAAAAAAATTTAAAAATTATTTTTTAGCCTCTAAAGCACTCACAATTTTTCACGTCAGCATAGTATTTAAATAAAATTATCATTTTATAAAAAAAAATTATAATTTTAAATAATTTTAAATAATTTTTTTTTAAATAAACTTAACAAGGTGTAAAACTCTATTTCTCTAACAAGTTCAACTTAAACTCAAACTTAAACTTTGGTAATTTATCTCTAAATTTTCAAGATTTCATTTAAGAATTAATTTATTTTTTAAAATTTACAAACCGATTTCTTTTTAAAGGATAAAACACCAAATTGTAAACACTCGATAGTTCTCAAACTATTTGTAGCTGCCTCCGTTCTTTTTGAAACCCTATGTTATTTTGTTTTTTCTTTCAAGAAGATTGCCTCTATGTTAAAATAGCACCATAGGAACCTACAAAGAACATCTCATGGGCAGACACATCATCAAAGATGCTAAGAAGCCTAAGATGGTTACAACAGGTTTGGGTGAATGTAGTTCTCTTCACGTAAAGCGATAAGCTAATATAACAAACAGGTTTGCGGCAATTTTTTTTTTTTTTTTAATTTAGACTCGTTAAAATTTAAAATTTATTACTTCATGGGTTCATTTATTTTTTTTCTTTTTCTTATATTTCTCTTTTGAATAGTCTTTTTTTTTTTTGAATTGTTTCAATAACTTATTCTTTAATTATATATCTTTTTTGGCATTTTGGAAGTTTTAACAACTGAATTTATGTTAGTTTTTGCAATATTTAACATGTTTAGCAGATTTCTATAATTATACCATGCATCATTCTTTTGAAGGTAATCAATATTTAAAATGTGTAATCATATACTCTCTTTTTTTGGGTTTCAAAAATTTATAAAAAGTAAATCTTATGATTCTTTAATATTTTTTGGTCTTTCATAAGTTTAAACATTTGAATTATTCTTTTGATGGTAACACATATTTTTCTTATATTTCTTTATTGTGTAATCACCCACACACACACACACACACACACATATATATATATATATATATATTCTATAATTTGTAGGCTTTGAATCTTTTATTCCTTTCAATGGTTATAGCCATGGATTATTCTTTTGAATATAACTCATCTTTCTCTTATATTGGCTTCTTTACCAAATTGTAACATAAGTTGAAGTCATACAAGAACAAATCATGCAATGATGTAGTTTCTTAATCAATTTAAGATTTTGTTAAATTATTTTAGTCTACTTCACAAATAGGTAGGTTCCCGTGCATAGCATGGGTTAGCAACTAGTTTTATATAATTTTGTTATTTGTCTCACATTCTCTTCCAAAAAAGGTGATTGCTCTCTCTCTCTCTCTCTCTCTCTCTCTCTCTCTCTCTCTATTAATTCTTTCTTGCAACTCTATTTTAGATTGATATATTTTTTTTTTTTGGTCTCTACTTTAGTGGTGTGTTTTTTGAGTTATTTATCTCATGTACTCTCTATCCCTCTTATAGTTTTGGTTTGAGTTAATTTTTAGATATTTTAGAAGTTAGAAGATTATGTATTTGAATGTCTCTATAAATTATTTGAGTAATATCAATTATAAATTTATGATGAGGTTTGGTTATCGTAATAATCTTCTTAAGAGAATGAGAAATTCAAATAATTAATTTTGGAACTTAAAAATTTTAGTTGTACAAAAAAAAAAAAAAAAAAAAACACCATAACACACTATAGAAAAAGTTTGAATAATATTAATCACTTGAAAAAATAATAGTATTTCAATCTTTTTATCTCAATAAAAATTGAATAATATCAATCAAATGCACCTAAGTTATAAAAAAAAAAATGATATATTTTAGAGATGGAGATATGAAAAATAATTTTAGAAATAATATCTTCAGTACATTTTATAGAATAAATCATACATTATACCACGTTACAAAATAATTGTATATTCCCACGCACCATGTGGGTCTACAACTAGTATATATATATATATATATATATAAGTAAAAACCTCATACAGAAGAGTACGAGATTCTACTAAATGACGCTTAAAAGAGTGATTTAGCAAACAAAACATGGGCTGACATTAAAAATAAACAAAAGGTTTTGTCCAAGACTAAAGTTGATAGCAAGCCCAAGCCCATTTTTATAAAAGGTCATATTAATAGATGCCCTTAAGGCAATTATAAATAAACCATATTAGAAAATTTTTTAACACCACTTTCATGAGAAAAATAAAAAGTTATTAGAAAATTAATTACTTTATCATTTGTCCATAAAATGTTTCTAAAAATAATTTTTAAACCAATGTTTTTAAAGCATTCGTTAACATTTTCCTTTTATAAATTACGTCAACCCCAGCCAAACACTAATGAATAATAAATGATAATGACTCCTACAATAAACCCCAGTACTATACAGATAACAACACTACTGGCTTTGAAGTTCTCTCTCATAATGCATGTTGGCTTTAAATCTACACATAAATTGTTTTCTCTCTCTTAATACATGTTGTCTTTGAATCTATACATAAACTGTTCACCTCCTTCCAAAACAACAATTTGCAATCTCAATTTAGTGATCAGTTGAAGCGATAAAAGCAGAAGATTAAGAGATTTTTGTGCTCCTTGGTTTCTGAAATGAAAGAGTTTCTCTCAATAAATGATAGCTTTGCATGTTGATGTTGTACAATTTTTTTTTTTTATATATATATATTCGTTTTCTTTGGCCTGTGAAATTCCTCCATAATTTCTTTTGCAGTCTCTTGGTTTCTTTTCTGAAAGGAATGTTCATAAATTCTATTATAACAAAAAAAAAATTAATAAATAATCTCTATTTGGTTTCTCAGACAGTTAAGGAACTAATTTTTATGTTCAATATTGTTTCTTTCCCTACTTTCTTTAGCTAATTGGAAAAATTTAGAATTACTCACAAATTTTGATGGGTATTAGAGAACAATAGGTCTCAGTTTTGATTGTAGAGAAAGAAGAGAAGAGAGGGAAAAAAAAAAAAAAAAAATGAGCAAAAGATGATCACTAATATGTTGGATTCAAATTTGTTCAATGTTTCTATGTTATTTTTTAATGTTTTTTTTCTCTTTTCCATTTATAGTGCAAAGTTTAGTTTTCCGTAAGAATTATGTCAGAGCGAACAAATGACTATATATCTACTAGATGTTCAACAAAAGGCTTCCAATAAGTAATTTAATTTTTTATTCTCATTTGAGTTTTCTTCTTTTGTTTCTATATAGATAAATCACTTGTGGTGGAGCTTAATTATCTTAAACACTGAAAGAGATCACAAGCAGCATATGCAATTAGTACTTTCCTAATTCCAACTCATTCTTTTTTTCTGTTTTTGCTCGATGAAAATTAGTGCTGACCTATTCAACTTCTTAGAAAAGGTTTTGCTTCCTTTTTAGGGAGCCAATGGAAAAATGTTATGACAATGGAAAATTGTAGTAATGCAGCATGTACTTGATTAGTGAATCTCATTGAAATATTAAGCAATTCTAATTGAAGATTTAGTTGCAATTCATTTCTTGAATTGAAAAAAGTTGGATGGACTTTAGTTATAATCATAATGGTCAATCCCTAACTTGCAACACTACCCCAAGCACAACCATCTACAATCTCATATAATGCAGTCTTTTGGCATCATACAATAACTTGAGGCAACTCTTGAATTCTGTTCATATTGTCTCACATAATTTGATAAATTCAATGTATTAAAAGTCTGTTTGGGATTCACTTATTTTGCTAAAACTGAAAACTTTTTACTGAAAATACTATAGATAAAGATAAAAGTTAGCTGAAATAGTACAGTAAGACCTATGAATAGTACCAAAAAGTGCAACAGGACTCATAAATAGTAGTAAAAATAAGTTGAATAGTAAAATAAGCTGACTTTTTAATTTGGAGCCAAATGCAAAAAGACATGATAAAACTAAACACAATTAACATTATTTTTTGGGCTAAAGTTTCAATAGAGCTAACTCCATTATGGGTTTTTGGGCTGTATATTATAGTTGACTAAAGAAAACATGCAAACTTGTGTCAGACAGCCTGTATTGAACATAAGGAACTTAGACTACGAAGAGCTATCAAGGAAAGGGTTGAAAGAATTGCAAGAGTGGATGGTGGACAACTAGGTTCCTAGAAATTGCTAATTTAGATATTGAAATGGCTATTGAGGGAAATTTAGAGTGAGAAAAATGACTAATGGACTGTTTGGATTGAGGGAGAGGGAGAGGGAGTAAAGTAGAGTAGAGTATAGTAGATTTAGCTCAAAATTAGCATATTTTTAGCCAACTCTACTCTACTCCCCTTCACTCCTCCTCCTTCCCCCCTCCATCCAAACATGACATAAAATTATATGTTTCAATGGAGGTTTGAGATATTTGAAGCTGGCCAACCTCATATTAAAATGAATTTCTTCTGAGTATCTCTTAATTGTCCTGTATCCAAGTAGAGTTTGATTCTTGCAATTTTTTAGGGTGGTGCTTTATTTTTACATTGTCTCTATGAATTTATATAGCATGGTCTTCAAGTTCCTCTTGAAGCACCATTTGTAGAATTAGATCCAATCCTGCCTGAAGACTAGTAGCTCTTTATAAAACTCATTTGAGCTTTGGAAGAACATAAGTTCATTATAAAACTCTTTTGACATTTGGAAGAAAGGTAGCTCTTTAAATTATTTGCATCTCTATCATATAAACGTTTGAACATTCCTCTTGGATATGACATTTTATGTTCCATGTTTATCTTTATAAATAAATTTAAGGTTTAATGTTATACATGATTAATAGATCTGTGACAAGTAATGATTTACCTTAGCTGTTTATACAGGCAAATTTTGAGGAACATAAACCTATTAGCATGCCCAAAGGGTTTTTTAAAAACACTATTGAGGTTTTCCCCCAACCCTCTTCCAACTTTTGTAATCTCCTACCAATTATATGGTGATATATGCTCTACATAGCATGCATTATTTTTATGCATACACAGATTATACCTTTACACAGTTTTTCCATGCATAGAGAAATGTCACATTCTTGCTTAACTTTATTTGTTTTAACAACAATTGAAAGGAAGTCTAACGACATACAATATAATTGAAATTGAATCCTTAATTATTATTACACGTCAAAAATATTGTATAGGCTAAAAACTAATGCTTTAAAAAAATATTTAAAGTTTATTACACGTCATAAATATTGTACATACTACACAGGCTATAAAATAATGCTTTAAAAGACATCAGCTAGTTACAATCAAAGGAGCTATGCATAAATGAACCGAGTGTGCATGTGCTGGACTGCTTAATCAACCTAGAAAACCCAGATGGCAGAGTGGCAGATCAAAAGCATTATGGATAAATAGAGACAATCTTTCTCCCCTAGGAAAGTTTGTTAGTTGTTAAAAACAGAAAGAAGTTGAAACCTAATGAAAGGACTGTCAGTTGTCATCCGCAGAATATAGGCATGTAAACCTATTCAAATAATGTACAAATCATCAAAAAGATTAATGATTACAACAATTTTACTGCAACATTACTTATGTGTCAAAATTTAACCAACTGCAATGTAGCATAAATGACATCATCGAACACAGTACAGAAATTATTCTTCAAACTTAGTTGTAGCAGGAGTTGCTGTAAGAATCAAGAGCATGTTATCTCCGCATCACACGGTGGCGTTCTCGTTTACGGAAGCGCTCTAGCATGAACTGATCTGTTGCAGCTTGCCTTTGTCCAGCTGCATCTGTGCTAGTTTCAGTTTGTTTGGAACCAGCACCATCATCTGGTAAACTTCTATCTTTGTACAGCTCAGGATGTTCTGCAAGTTTATCATTGGTCATTAGTAGAAGGTAAAGGGATCAAAATATGACAAGGCACAAGGCTAAAAGCCCATAGAACATTGCAGATATGATGAAACACATGAAATATAGCAAAGTTGAATAAATGGTTAACACAACAAACAAAGCATTCCAGAGTCCAGACTCACCTGGCCTTCTACTTCCCAATTGGTAGAAAGTCAATAAAACGTAATGCACTCATATTATCAAATGGCAAAAGTAGGGAATTAAAAAAAAATTAAAAATTAAAAAAAAAAAAAAAAAAAAAAAAGGTAGATAAACAACCTCTTCTAAGTTTTCAGCATAATCCTTGCCACGTTGGAAATAATCAGCACTGTAGCTTGAGGGGGTTAAGTTCTGATTTCGGCCTACCCATGAGCCTCTTCTCCTGCAGAAGCTTTTTGGCAGCCTCTGTTTCCTCAATATTTCTCAACTTGTATCTGCAACCATTTCAAAGAAAGAATGAATCCTAATAAAAGCCTGCAAATATATAGTTTTCATCTATCATGGAACACGTCTATAATAACTTCTTTCTTTTATGAAGTGGTTATACACATGACCATGTCATCATGTCAGTAATGCACCCAGGGTCCAATCAACCACTTTAGCTAAAGAAAATAGAGTACAAAAGTAGCACCGCAAATATAACAAATGAGCACACCAGATGGCTATAACTAACACTAGTAATAAATATCACGTGGAAAAGAAAAGGCAACTAGGCATACTCAATGGGAAGCTGGACCTCAGCGATTCCAGTGGTCCACTGAGTGGAGCTCTCTTCCGAGTTTCGCCTCTTCACCTGCCAGCAAAGAATCCCAAAAAGATCAAAGTTTGCATTAAGTAAATAGCAAGGAATGAAATTAGTAGCTAACCATAGTAAACACAAAACATGTTTAGTTATGCATAGTTTGGTTCAATCCACATAAATCATCACACCCATTTGGTCCATAGATAATGGAACAAAGAATAAACATTTATATGTGAAACGTAAATTATCTGAATTTGATCTATTTGTCATAGAGTCACCTTAAGATGGTCAGGAATTTTGTATAATTCATCTTCAGCGCGCTTTAATTCGTTCTCAACTTGATCCGTGGATTCAATTGTCCTGCCCCTCTTCTTGGCCAATTCTTGTTCCACATACTTCACCCTATTAATAAAATTTTGAAAATCAACAGCTTTAATCTTAAAATTGGCAAAACTTAGGTACGTACTTCATTAGGCGCATTACATTAGGTTCCCAGATTAAACTTAAACAACTGGTTGCATTGTTCAACACTTTAGGGAACTTAATGTAGTAAACCTAAGCAACTATATCTAAGTTTTAAGTGATAGATAGAAATTTACATATTGGGATCCTCGACCATGACAGCAGTTTCTTGAGCAAAGTTGTCTTGAAGTACGAGGTCTTCCTTCTCGGCATCGGTGGCGTCATTTTTATTATTAGTGTCGTTAACACTATTTCGATTGTTACCCACTTTAGAAAAACCAAGTCCAAACCCAAGACCACCAATGACAGCACCACCGCTTGTTGTTGTTTGTGATGTTACATTATTACTAGTACTAGAAATAGCAGGGATTCCTGATTTCCTTTCCCTCTGTTTCTGCAGGAATTTCACTTCCTCCAATGCCATTCTATACTTTTATTGAAAAATAAAGGGAAACCCACTAAGTATATGAAAGTAGAACACACACACACACACACAAAAAAGAGAGAGAGAGATGGGTACCTTCTTTCTTGTTCGTCATCGGATTTTACTGGGTTTTCCTCCCCTTCTACTTCTTCCTCTTGAATACTGCTTCTTTTCCTGAAATTCTTCTTCTTTTGCTGCTGCTGCTGCATCTCGACCTCTCAAAAAGGGAAAAGGAAGAGAGTATGGAAGCTTTCTCTGTCAGATTGGTGGAGGGAAAAGGGATTTCCTTTGCAAATCGAAAGACTTGATTCTTTTGCTCTCTCTGCTCTTCCTTCCGTCTTTCCCAATCAATTCAAACCCTTTTGGCTAAAAACTAAAATCTGATCTACAACTACAACGCTTCGTTTTGGTATACATTTTTTTTTTCCCTTCTCTTCCCAAAACGCACACATTTCTACCGTTTTGTTTACTTTTTTTTTTTTTTTTTTTTTCTTTTCTTTTTCTTTTTTTGGCTAAATAACACTTTCATACCTAAGGGTCGTCAATGGGTTAGGTCGGGCTGGCCCGGCCCATTTTTACTTGACCCAAAGGCACAATGGGCTGACCATAATGAGCTATTAACTAGTTAATGGGCCGGGTCGGGCTGGGCCGAAAGAGAAAACCCCAACTCATGACCCTGCCCATGGGCAATGCCCATTTTGTCTTTAACAGGCTAGGCTATTGGATTAAATTGATACAATTAAAGAATTTAATCCGAAATTGATGACTTAATTGGGTTTTTTAAATTCGGATTAAAAAACCCAATTATAGAATTTAATCCGAAATTTAATTGGGTTTTTTCTATAAAAATTATTTAAAAAAAAGAATTGGCTGTGGCTGACTAAAAGTGAATATAAGTTCTTGAATTGAAGCTATTTTGGGAAGGTTGACTGATGTTGGTAACTGTAAGCCTGTAAGAATAGGGCTCTGAGTTTGAGAGGAATCACTTTTACAGTCCTCACTACTTTACTAAAAAGCTTATTGTAAAAAGAGGATGTCAAACGCATTACACTCATCTTCTATTGGGACTCTTGTTTTCAATTAGGATAGAAAGAGCCTTTTCAACTCTATAATGCTATATTATTTGTGTATGTATGTGTATGAAACTTTGTAACTGTTATTTCAGAGCCGTAAATTTATTGATCTAATTCTGCCAGTCAACTGATATATATATATATATATATATCTTCTTTTTCTAAGTGATAAGTTTACACATGCAACCAGTGAGTTTTGAACCCATGACCCACCTTCCCTTTTGTGTTTTTCTAAGATTAATGCATGAGGAGAGACAGATTAAAATTGAAGTGAAAATTTATGTAGAATTTTTCAAATAAAATAACAGATTTAATAGTCCTGTAGCTGTCATTTGTGGCTTCCTAATTATGTTTATAACACATAGTATCAAAGTGATTAAAAAATGCTTCACAACGGCATCTTGTTTCCCTTAAGGGGATTAGCTCTCTGTGTTGTTCTTTTAGTTGATTGTTTCTAACTTGTTGTCTAGAAATCTACTAATATACTTCTTCTTTTTTGGGCAATGCCCATTTTGTCTTTAACTGGGTGCCCATGGGCATAAAAACTAGCCCACGGCCTAACCCACTGGGCTAGTGGGCTACCCATGAGCCTCAATAATAACGGGCCGGGCTACCCATTAACCTGATGGGCTGCCGGGTTTTTGGGTCGGGCCATGGGTCATGGGCTATTTGATGACCCTTATATCATACCCTAAACTATCACCTAAATTACACTTGATCCCTAACTATCAAAAGTTCGAAATGCATGATTAATCCCAAAATTATAACTCTATTTTAGTATCCTCTTTACCATTTGTTTTGGTATTAAATTTTATGGAATTTAGTACTAAAAGACAAATTTATGTCTCTCTTCAAAACAAATAACTAATGGGTAAATTGGTTTTTTAAGTGAAATGTATTTACAAAATTAGGAGGTCAATCGTGCATTTTAATAATTTGGTTGGTTATATGTGATTGGGCTAATAGTTGATAGGGTGTTACAGGGGGGGGGGGGGGGCCCCTCTCCCCCTCTTTTATTTTTCTAAATGCCTAGCTAGCTAGTAGTAATGATTACAGATTAATGATTTATCTCAAGACTCTTGGGTCTCCTTCCTCTAAAACCATTTATGACTCATTCTTAAATTTTAAAATAAAATATCCTTTTTTTTTTAATTATGATTTCTTCTGTGGATATAATAAAATCTTACAACATTTTTCACAACAAGCTGATTTATCAACTAATCATAAGTCAAAATAAAATAAGATTATACTTGAACCCACCATAATTCAAAATAAAAATGTTGTGAGATCTTGTTGTATTTTTGGAATTTTTCTTTTAATTACTCACTTTTGAAATGTATTTTGTTTCTCACTTTTCACATTTTATGTATTTTTTATTAAAATATTATTATCAATTTATTTGCTTATTCTTTTTTTCTCTCTAGATAATTCAATAGTTACAATGGGAAGGGGATTTTAACCCTTACATTTAAAACATCCAAATCCACCATCTCAATAGACAACATTTTAAGTATAGATTGAGTGAAATAAAAATAAATGGAAAGCGCATGATATTGGCCTCTATAGAGTAGGTATGGCAACATGGTATGGGCGAGATTGGCTCAAGAGTGCCCTAGCCCTTCCCCGTCCTCTCTTTAAGGCAAGAAAAAACCCGTTCAAGGTGGGAGCAAGACAGGTTGGAAGTGAAAATGTTAAAAAATAAAGGAAAAAAAAACTAGTGTTTTGTCTAATGGTAATAGAATATGTATTAAAGAAATAAAATATGCACATAAAAGATATATTTTAACTCATATATATACATTAATTTGGGGTAGGGTAAGCAAAACATGTCTCTACAAATAACTTCTTTGAGATGGGAAAAACCTGTATAGGCAATATGTGGAGCATTTTTGCTATCCCTACTATAGACATGCATTGGAACTTTTTTGAAAAAATTAAAGGATGTTAGCTAGTTGGATGCAGTGGTTATTTTTCATGACTAGATATAATTTGATTAAAAAAACCTTTAAACAACTAGATGTGAATGATTTTATATTATATTTCACTCTTTTTTTTTTAGGACATCTTATTTTAGTTTATTTTTAAAGGTGACATCCCTTTAATAAGTGGGATTTAAGTGGTATTTAAATAATTATACATAAAATGAGATTTTTAAAAATTGTAATTAAATAAAGTAAGGATAATAAACAAGATAATAAATCATAATAACTGAATATTTTACACACACATAAGCTATATGTGGTAGAGTTATTTGTGTAACATTCTTGGGGGAAAAAAAAAACAAAAGAACAAATTTGTTTCCTAGCTATTAGCCTACTACTATCTCCCACTAGAAGTCCATTAAACTGATTTATTTTGGGTTCTCGTACTGCAGTTCGTACGTATAGATTAAAGGGTAGTGTTTGTTACACACTTTTTTTGAACTGAAATTGTGAATTAATGACACAATTTCAAGTTAAAATCGTGTTTTCAACTCATAATATTAGTCCTTAAAAAAAAGTGTAGACAAATTGTGTGTAACAACTTTTATCCGTCAAGTTCTTTGTGGCTTTCTATTTTTTTGCAATGCTAAGCCAAGAAAATAGAAAATAAAAAAGGGGTTCTTGCTGACAGCAACACATAATGCTTTTACACTTCTACGTCTTTACCTACCATAAATTGATGTTTTAACCGACTCCATTCTCTTAAGTTGTTCTACCAAACTTCAGACAAGTTTTTTTGATAAGCGACTTCAGACTAGTTATCATTCAACCAATCACTCCCAAATTATATAATTAGAATTCGCCCGTGCTGTACGCAACAATGTCGAATGCTTGTTCAGACCTTAAAAAACAATTATTGATTTGAATATCAAATCATGGCAAACCTGAAGAAAATGGATTAAACTCCTTGTATGCTAAATCCATATAGTTTCTTTGGTCTTGGATTTGATAATTTCCATTCTAGCTAGCATTGCACATCGTTACAAATGAACAGCTTTTCTCAAATTATTAGTTTATTACAGAGTACCATTTTAAGACTCACATATAGATATTATTTTTGAGGGAAAAAAAAAAGTAGAGCAAACAATTTCTGGGAGCAAATTATGTGAGCTCTAACTCTTCTTGGGAGCAAGCTTTGATTTGATTTTGTCAATCTCCTTGGTACCAACCTGAAAGGCCTTAGTTAAAACGTCGTCTGGCACGGCTGGTGTTGCCGTAAAAAGTGTAGCAGCAATGGATTGAGTGCCAGGCAATTGGCTATTAAAGGCAGAGATCACAGAAGCAGCCTTGTCACCATTGTTTTTCTGATAGTGAACAAGAGCTTTTGGGAACACATAGATGTCACCTTTCTTGATGGTCTTGGTGATGAGCTTGTTTGCTGTAGTGATGAACCCAACATCCAATTCTCCCTCTAACACAAACACAATCTCAGTGGCGCGAGGGTGAGTGTGAGGTGGGTTAAGGCCACCAGGTGCATAGTCAATACGGGACAGTGAAACACCTAGAGTGTTAAGGCCTGGAATCTTGTCCACATTGGCCGCTGTAACAAGTGATCCAACTGAGCTGTTAACAACTCCTGGCTTAGCTAGGCCGTCAAAGAAGAAATCAGCTGCTGTAATATTTGCCTCTTCCTTGCATGCAAACCCGTTCACCTTTACCCCTATTATATAATGCATACATACACCAAAATGTACATTTAATCAACAAGTCAATGATGTATAAACTATAAATAAACAACCACAAGATTTGGGGAACAGGAATTCATTTCCTAGTTAAGATTTTATTTCCTAAATCTAACAATGTATGGACTTTTACATTAATTAGAGAGAGAGAATATTTTGATTTGTCTAATCCATTGAGTGAGTGATACCAAAAGCAACATTAACTATACCTGAAGAAGGAGCAGCGACGCAGAGATCCTGAAGGGTGTCAGGATCGGATGTGACAGTGCTAGAGATTGCAGCAAAGAGGATCAGATATGCAAGAACTTTTGCCACCATGTTTGGAATTTTAAGAGGTGGCAATGGTTAATACCAAATAAACAGAGACTGATATAGTAGTGAAACTAAGAAAAGAGTGGAATGTTTGGTTTGGATTGAATATGGAGAATGGAGGGCCAGCTGCTTATTTATACACACATCATACATGTAAACAAAGTGTGGTAATAGATAGAAAGAAAGAGAGTATAATGTAATGCTTAAGCAGAGAATAATAAGGATTTCAACTTTAATTTCAAGCAACTCGAGTGGATAGCCATTCTGATTACCTTTATTTTATTATGGGGACAAAAATATTAATTGATGGAAAAGAAAGTGACATAAATGCATGTTAAGGTTTATATACGTAAGTTAAACTAGACAAATTAAAGGACACAGCCAACTGCCTGCTGGGTTTATAGAAGAGTAAACTTGCTACCCAAGAGAGAAGTTTCCAAAGTGACAAACCCAAATAGCCAATTCAATGAGGTGAGGCCACGTCCGTACAGTCAAAAGAGGCAATTTTTTTTTTGGCCCAGACATATAGACCTAGTAGTAAACATTTGCAGCATTCACCAAATCTAATTCAACTTACCTTGGAGGAATGGGCCCTTTGGATGGGACAGCACCACTACCGCTTGGTTAGCTCTTACTTTCGTTGTACTATGAATTTTCTCTTCCAACTTACTCGAACAAAAATTTACTTTGCTTGAAGAGTAACAATTAAAAAAAAAAACACCACATTTTTCGTAACACTTAAAATGAATAAAATTTTATTACTTTTCATCCAATCTCATTACTAACGTTACTTTTTTAAGTTTTTTTAGTTTTAGTATCATAAATTTTGTTTAACTTTTAACAAGTTCTTTTAGTTTTAATATCATAACTTTTGTTTAACTTTGACGTTATAGTAAATTATTGTTTTATTTTTTCTTCATTACTTACTGTCAACCGCATTAAAATTGCATCAAAAGCTCTATATATATATATATATATTAATTATTTTTTCTCCACCACTCACTATCAACCACGTCAAAGTTGCATCAAAAGCCATAAATTAAAGTTGTTCACAAACTTTCACCAAAATTTTACATACCATGCTGTGAATTTTTTTGCGAAATTTTTTTGTCTCTAGAGTAATTGGTGTGTGATTTTCACCGAAAAAGTTGACTTCGTGTATAATTGAAACGTGCAGAGTTGGTTAACAAGCTTCCGTTCAGCAGTAGTTGGATGGTCAAGCTGTTTGCATCTTGTGTTGTAGCCTTGTAGGTTCAGCTCGAAAAGAGAAGTAATAATACAATCTTCAGATAAAGTAATCTGCAGTTATTCTTTATGTAGAAGACAAACTAATAGAACTTGCTTCTTGCCTAATCATAATGTTTTGCATCTAGAGTAAGAGTGATTCAGCCAAAAAAAAAAAGAGTAGAGTGGTTCAAATTACTGTGGCAATGACATTGTTTTACATTACTGAAGTTTTTTTTTTTTTTTTTTTTAATACCACAATTTACTGGAGAATATAGTAGCATTACTAATGGAAATTGAAGAGGCAATCCATGCAATTTGATTACTTACCCAAAAAGAAAAGGGGCCAGATGCCAAAACAGATAATAGGAAAAAGGCTGTATAGGCAAAGCAGTGTCTTTCACCAAATTACTACACCTCATGAGTCAATTAACAAAAGTTGTTCCATGGAAAGCCCACATAGATGTCAACATCTGAGAAAGATGTTAGGAAAAGCACCCTTCTGTTTTACGGTCTCCAAATTAATAAACAATGCATGAATATTTCATAATAGGTCCTGAGGATATATACATTTAATATAAAAGAAAAAGATGAATAACATAAAATATAGGTGAAAATTTCCTTCCTAGTATGGATTAACACTAATGAGAGAGAGACAGTGAATGAGAGAGAACCCATCAATGGCATTATTTTAACTGCACATTCTGGTCTTAATTTCCACGAAAATAATTCTGAGTACTTAAGGTAATAAAGACTGTTTACCAATCTTCTAGCCATATTCTTTCCAGACTGTTTTAATTGGCAAATCAAATTGATTTGAAGTACAATCAGAAAAATTTTTAAACAGAATGAAGAACTGAAGTGTACATGTAGTGAAGGTGAAGTGAAATTAAGCCAGGCAACAACCATGTATTCATGGCTTCTTGGTCAATGCCCAACCACCGTCCAAGTATCATTAAGATGAATATGAAGTATACAGTATCCTTGAATGGTGAAAATCTATGACAGCCTTTTAGCAACATGGTTAGATCATCCTGCCTTATGTATACCAATCTTAAACATAAAGGAGGAAAAAAAAAACTTCTATCTCAAAAAGTTGAGACTCTGATTCAGATTCTGAATGCATTAATGATTTACCCCTTGCCCGAAAATTGTGACATTGTTGATGCAATGTGCAAATGTGAAAAAAGCCTAGCCGAGAGAGGAACCAAAAAAAAAAAAGTAAATGTGAAACAATTATCCAGATGATCTCCAGATCCTTCCCTCCAGTGAAACCACCATAACAGAAACATCATCATGATATTTACGTCGATCCCCTTGAGGAATATCCAGCAATTCATGAAAATCCATTCCTACAATCATCAAGAAGCATTCATAAGAATAAGAAAGCTAATACGATCAAATATCAATTAGTACCATTCTTCCATAAAAATTCTCTTTCATGGTGTTTTCCCCAATTAGTCCTCAATCTGTAAAACAAAAGTTCCTGCAGCAAATATACAAAAGCACCTCAATCTGAGGAAATATCATTCACAATAACATCAACTTTCTCTAAACTGGCTTTGAACCTTTCCAAAATAATCTAACAAATTATCAGGCTGTGTCAGAAATTAGCCACTACTTCAGCCCGAAACTGTGCTTGCTGGAACATACAAAGGCAAGGTGTTCCCTTGTGCATGCTAAGCTGAAAGAGTGTAAATTCTACTCCTCTCATCGCATTGAAGGTTTTTCTTTTTCATTTTTCTTTTCAACAAGTGTGATTCAATTTAAGCTTTCATGAACTGCTAAAAAAATACAAGGACTAGTTAGTTAATGTTAATCAACTGACCATTCTTTTTGGCAGCACGGAAGAGAAGCTCTGCAATGAGGTACTGAGCAGGATCACCTTCAGGAACATTTTCCATGAACCAAGTTACATGGGCAATTACCTCTTCATTGCTAAAGTACTGGTAAAGTCCATCAGAAGAGAGAACCAGAAATCGATCACTTGAAGACAGTCGATGGTGACGAATGGAAGGAATGCAGCTGACATAAGGAACAGTTCCCACATAATCAATCCGAAACATCTCCAACAGAGCTTCATTACAATTTGGCTGCATCCAACAAGTGAAAATATTAAAATTTTTCCCTCAATTATAAATCAATGCAATGACACAAAAATAAATCTAAAATAAATGGGCTGTAAACATACAGTCAAAGTTAGACATCAATGACACTTCTTTCAGGCAGCCACAGATAACAGGATGCACAGTGGTTTTTGTCGACCACTTAGAGTTACTTGATCTCAACTTTATTGTGGTCACATATTACATTAAGATGCATTATAAGCAGAGTAGCGCTTGGTAGAAAACACAATCCATATTGAAGCAAACAAGAGTGAACTGTCTAACTCAACTCAACTATGCCTAAATCTCAATTAAATTGGGGTCAGCAAGAGTAAACCATCCAACATGAGGTCAAATACAGATAATAACATTATAAAACATGCAAGTACCATGTAATTTATCTAATGCTTGTGTGATCCTTACCAATAATAGTTCTAGCACTGTCAAAGATAGAGCCCAAAGTGTACAACAGGTACAAAGCAAGCATGATCAGTTTCTATTCAGAAAACCTAGTGATAAACTTGGGAAAAATAATCATGTTGCCAGAATATTTAAACCAGCAATCATTATTTGACACATAACCAAAAAATTATAATATAATATACGCATGTTTCCCTGCAGTTGCATTTCATTCTCTATTTTCACGTATCTAGCAACCTTATCAGTTAGCCAAGCGTAAGTACAAAAGGTACACAGACATAACATATCCATCATATAGCTGAATTTGTGCTGAAATGTTCAAAGAAATAAACTTCCTAAGAAGTTCTGCAGCTAAGAAACAACTTTTTAAATACGTCAAATTTACAAGAGCAACTGACCCTCTTCAGGAAACCAGCACCAAATGCTCTGGTGACCTTCAATTGCCCCTTCACTCGGTCATTGAATACAGCATGGTTGTCATCTGGATGTTCTGCCCTAATTCTAATTACTTCCTGCAGCAGGCAATAAAAGAGCACAAATTGTTGGTACAGAATAACAAAATTTCATCACAATTTTTCTTCCTCAATCCATTTCTGGGTTTAGGTATATACCATTTATTTAAATTTAATCTAATTCCTCCCCCACCCCCCACCCCCCCCCCCCAAAAAAAAAAAAAAAAACTATATGAAAGCAGGTTACACATGAAGTTTATCTCAATTTATGAACAAAACTCCAGACAACTGGTTGGTTAAACCACCATTTGGCATGGATTTGGCAGCAAAATTCTGCCATTTAGTTTCAATTACTGTGCAATGACTACTACTGTTCTTTCACCAAATGACTAATTACTGTTACAGTGCATGACAAGTATTTCATGATCACATGTAAAGTACATAGAAACTAGAAATTAAATTCAAGACACGCACCAAAATGGCAATAATTTACAAGAAATATGTTTTTTTTTCCCAGTATAACAGAACCAAAAAATGTAAGCGTAATATGGAAAGGACATTTTGGTAGCCATAGTCCATAAGTTCTATAAATGTGACATTCAAATGAAGAAACACAAATGAGGACAGGCACAAAGCACAGTTTTAGATTTTTGTCCCTTTTTTTTCATTTGCAGAGTAATTTACTCGCACAACTAAGGAAACTCTAACCCCCAGCCTAACCCACCACCCCATACTTATGGGTGATGGAGATGCCAATTGGCCCAAGCCATTGGCACTATTCTATAATTTACAAAATCACAAAGAAAAAAAGAGTACTTGAGAAACATCAAAGACAGAATCCACAAACCAAAATAATATAAATTCATTAGAAAAAAGGCAAGTAAAAACAATCATATTGAACCATTAACAAAACTGGAAACACACCTGTTCAACACTTGTGCTGTGATCAGTGGAAAGCTGAACTGCTTTCATCTTTAATCTGCACATCGAAATCTCCCTGTTTTTATTTAACTTGCTAACCTGACTGTGCTGATTATGCATTGGAGAGTCCTCTGATATTCTGTCCAGCTCCATGCGCACTAATGACTCCCTGGATCTATTCCCATGCCTCGCATCATCTTTCAAAAAACTTGGATTAGGATAACGGTCATTTGGTCTTTCTTGAGCCAAGATCACACGGCTATCCCCAGGTTCATGACATACACATCTTGATCCTTCATTAACATCACTAGAACACATGAACCCATCAAAGCAAGCTCTGGGTTTTTGTCATGAGCCTTTTCCACCATTTCCATGTAAGCCTCTTCAGTCCTCTCAAGAGCTCGAGCCATTGCTCTTAAAACCGCATCGTGATCAATAACACCATATTTGCATCTCCTAATAGGTCCCGAGGGTTCAATCATTCTCTCATCAACACAAGTCTCCTCTCTGTGCCAATCATAACTCCAGGGAAAAAGTTTCTTACGCAGGGACTTTTGCTTCCGATACATTTTTCTAATCTTTGAACTGATTAATGACTTTCTAGTATTCTGCCTCTGTCTTGAACCAGAAAGAGCAGTGACAGCACCATGATTAATGGAATCAACCCTAACTGCTTGATCCTCACCTGACGTAGTGGGATCTTCACCCCGAACGCAAGATCTTACTTGATCTTCTTGTAAGGTTTCCCTAGAATCCAAAGTTTCTTGGCTCGATTGACAATCCCGTGAAACCTTTTTTCGGTTCCCAACCTCCGAGATTAACATAGAATCTTGCCCATCCCAAGGTTCCATCTGAAGTAGCTCATAGAGCCGCATGCTTTTTCTGCCTTGACCTGTCAAATTTGCAATTGGAACAGAAGTAGCTGGTATTCCTGAGATGCTGGGCTTTTCACAATTGGGTTCAACACTGATCCGAACTTCCTCATTTTCCTCAACTATTTCAAAGTTAGAAGATTGACCTCTAACAATTCCTGGGATACATGATTCCTCTAAACTACAAGAAAGTCCACTACTAGAAGGATTCAGCTGGTCCTCCTTGCAGAGCTCTGAAGCCAATTCTGTATTTCCAGTGCTATGGAGTTCAGGTTTCAAAGGATCATTAAGAGGTTTATCTTCATAATCCCAAAGCAGTCCTTCCAGTTCTATGTCTATAGCTTTATAAAGATGGCTCATCAGAAAATCTGGAGCATCTGGCCCACTAAAACCATCATATATCCCAATAAACAACCATCCTTGTTCTTCAGAAAGCACAACTTGAACCCTATCTTCACCAGCCTTTCCATGAGCCCATTGCAAGTTTTGAGTACATCTGTACTCCCCTTCCGATGGGCCTCCTTCAGGACAGTTTCGCGAGGCATCTGGTCGAAACTTTGGCTCCTTGGGATGCCAGGCCAATTGAGACACTGGGTGCAAGAAAAACCGTTGCATCCAACCAGGCCCAACAGAATGTTTTGAGAAGGTCCGGGAGAAAGCACTCTTCATTGGCCCACTCACACTCCTCATGAGACGCTGGAGGCCTGGTCTTCGATGAACATGTGCAAGCGGTGCAGAGAAGTTAGATTTATCAGTAGTATCAAGTGGACCAGACATTACTCCCTTCTCAATTGGCCCAGACATGAAACCACCTCCCCTTTCCAAAGGGCCTGAAGCAAAACCTCTCTCAAGAGGTCCAGACATGAACCCATTCAATGGTCCAGAGCAATGAGGTACAGGCTGCAAAGGGATTGCAGCAAATGAGGAGGTGCAATCAAATGATGCAGCAGGCTCTTGGACATCACTGGAAAACAGTGCACTCTGGTTACCAGTCCGAGCTGTAGAAACATTGGCACTGACTGAAGCACCCGAAATGGTTTTAAATGTGGTTTCCGGGATGCTCTTGATTGGTCTATGAAACCCCGAGGGATCATCTATCATGTCATGTCTAAACGACCCACTTAACGTTTCCGAATCAAGAGTACTTGAATCAACAGTATACCTTTCAGAGTTTGAAGGGGTAATGGCAGGAGATTCAAAAATTGATGGCCTAACATAACAGAAGGAATGGCCTAATCCTTCATCTAGTGGGTCTAAGAACTCTATATCAACACCATTTTTCCCACTAAATGGCACAAAACAACCAACAACACGAGAAGTGCCGTTACCCATTACTTAGAACACACTCTCAGGACTTATATCATATACCTCTGAGATGGAGGGTTTATGTAACTATGCACCATGACCAAATATAGAAGAATCAAAGAATTCAGCCTAATTGGCAAAAACCCAGTAAACCCCCAACCACCTTATTGTTATTCTGGTGCCTATGCATCATCAAGTTCTCAGACTCAAAGCATTAAACAGTAGAGAGAGACCCTATTGTGTTTTGTTTTTCATAGAACTAGTGTACAACACAAAAGCCAACTCTTTTGTGCATCACTAAATAGTTCAAAGCAACTAAATTCTCTCATCAACTAGAAATAGGAAGCTGAAAGTAGAGAAACAAAGCAACAACTATAAACTTCGAAAGAAGAAGAAAAAAAATTTATATATATTTGCCATGATCTGACCTTGTGGGTAATGGTAAAGCAAGAAAAAAGAAAAGCAGTGGATCGAGCAGAGCCGCAAACAGATCTAGAAGCGCCAAGGACAGTGAATCAGTGAATGGAACACATCAGAATCAAACAAAGGCACAAACCCATTTCAAGATTATCTTTTTTTGTGGAATCTGACAAATATCCAAATAAAGAGAAAGCAATACCCATATCATATGATTGAGTCATGCAGACATATATAATTACACAACAAACTGTGCAAGGAAAAAAAAAATTTAAGACCCAAAAATAAAAACTAAGAGAGCATTCCAAGAAAAAATTTTAAAAAGATTTTTTTTTTTTTTTTTAATTAAGAAATCAAAGATTGAGAGTTGGAGTGTGTGTTTTGACCATATGGGGAGAGAAGACAAGAGCAAAGAAACGAAGAGAAGAGAAGAAAAGAGAAAATGTGGGTTTGGTTTGAAACATATTTATAAATTATAAAATACTAAAAAAATTGGGATTTGGTCTGATGACGAAGAATCAAAGTTGAGTTCATCAAGGAGGGTCTCTTTCTTGGGGTTTTCAAATGGTTTGGGAGGGTAAAAACTATAAAAAGAAACCATGGCAAACCCAAAATAAATAAATAAATGGAAAAAGAAAAAACATATATATATATATATATTACGTTGAGAAGTAGACTTGAGAGTTGAGAGACTGTTCATACATGGGTTTGGTACCTTTTAATTGTTTTTTGTTAATAGTTTATAATATTTTGTTAGTGAATGATTGGTTGCTATTGCTGCTGTTGGAGTCAATAAATAAGCACTAACCCCATCATCATGCTCATCAATGAAATTGGATAGGTGGGGATGCAGTGGGGACAACATTTAAAAGAAAAATAAAAATTTTGACCATAGTTTTACCATAATTTCATTACCAGAAAAGAAAAGAAAAAACTAAATTTAGAAATATATTTGCAAGAGTGATACTACAAACTGATGTGTCTTTGTTATAATAAAAAAATAATTCAAATAATTGTTTATTATCGTGTTAAACTGGTACAAATCATATTTATTGTTACGTCAATTACAAGACTTTCGTAATAATTTTAACATTTTTTATTTGACAAACTTATGTATCATTAATTATAAAAGTATTCAAAAAATTATTAATTATCTTATTAAATTGATATCAATCATATTCATTATTATATCAATTACAAAACTTTTGTAACAACTTTAACATTTTTATTTGAAAGTTAGCTTGACGAAAAAGATGTCAACACCCAACAAATCTAAAATATTTATAGCAAAATAATATATATAAAAAAAAAAAAAAAAACCACTCAACAAATGGCAATCAAGAAAAGGAATAAAAAAGATGCAAGAAGAAATCTAATCTATGCGTATTTATATTTATATTTACCTAATTTAATTATATATTTAAAAAGAAGAACTCTCTTTTTTTGTTGGAAACGCAAACAAACATAGTCACAGGAAAGAAGAAATAGATTATAACATAAAAGTATACCACGAACTATACTCAAAAGTTATGTTATAAGTCATTTTTCTATCATTAATTAAGTAAAAACTCTCTTTTTTCTTGAACCATTAAGAATAATCCTAATTTGGCCTAAAAAAAAAAAAAAGAACAATCCTAATTTAATAGGTATTGTTATTTTTTAGGAAAAAAATTAAAATTTATAGTTTAGGGAGGGTAACAAATTAGACCATATAACTTCAAAAAAAAATTGAGAAAAAGTTCAAAAGTAAGAGATTAAACAACGAGTTTAAAGAAAAAAAAAATTAAACCTTATAGTTTTATAAGTAATAAATTCAACCTTAAAGTTTCAAAAAAAAAATTAACAAACTAGACTTCATTTTGTTTAATTTTTTTTTTTTTTTGAAACTTATGGTTTTTTTTAAATAAATAAAGAGGAAAGGGGAGATGAGATTCGAAGCACGGACATAAGACACCACAAATAATGTTACTATTAATGTCTCATCAATTAAACTCCAAAACTTAGAATTTAATTTGTGACTTTTGAAAGTCAAAGGTTTTTATTTTTTACTTTTATGACTATAATTTAATTTCTTAGGCCCCTAAATTCTAGTGTTTGAAATGCGAATTTCTCTATATTTTTTTAATAGATGATGGTTCTCATTGTGGGTTTCATCATATTATATTTACATTCAGATAAGTCTTTCACAATCTCAAGCTGGTCGTTCCATTTTTCTTTTTAATATCACAAAAATATTTCATTAGTTGAATCTTTTTTTCTTTCAATAAACTGAAAAAGGAAAATAGTATGCCTCAAGAAGTCTTCATAGTCTACTCTTTTTTTTTTTTTGGTTATTTTGCTAAAGGTCTTTGTAATCTACTATAATTTGGATAGATACAATAATTGGGTCTACTTCAATAACATATTTTTTCATTGCATAAAATTTCTTCAGTGGTCTACAGCGCAGGCCCCCATTTATGTGTTTTTTTTTAGTTTGTTAATTTATGGAGCCAGATCTGCCATGTACTTTACATAGTCAACTACTGAATCTCCACTTTCAATCAATTATTTTCTAATTATGCCAGAAAAAAGTCAACATATTCATGAACATCTACTGCTACTTACTCCTAAAATTTCTCCTTAAATCCCTCTGCTTTCTTATTCTTTTCTAGCGTTTCACTCTTATCAATAAAATTTAGATTATGTGAGTACAAATTTCGTTATTTATTTTCCTTTCCCCTTAGTTTTATTAAATTTCGTTTTCTATTAGCTAATCTCTTCAAAATCGTGCAATCTATTGAAATAAATATCTATGTATACTTTTAATTATATGACTTTATTATCGAGTCATATAATTTATTTAAATAATATACCTGAATATATATATATATATATATATAAAAAAAGATGGCATCTTGTGTTGAATATGTTAAACAACTCTTATACAAATAATAATAAATTGTATGGGCTATTTGGAATCGGTGTAACTAACTTCATATGAATCAAGAAGCTTGCCCTTTGAATCAAATAATTAGAGTTTCAAGAGAACCAAAGGCGAGCTCTACTCGGCAAGTTCAATTGAAACCGCTGGATTCAAATTGTTTCAAGGTCAATTTCAATGGAGCTATTTTTACTAAGGAGAACAAAGCAAGAATTAGGGTAGTCATTCGTGATTCTGAGGGTCTAGTTATAGCATCTCTATCTTAGCAAATCCCCATCCCATGTACTCATGTAGTATAGCACAAGTTGAAGCTTTAGTAGCCATAAATGCTATGAAATTTGCATTGGTAGTAGGTATTACAATTCACGCATGCAACTGTTGAGGGTGATTCAAAGATTATTTTTAAAGATCTTATAAACCCTAAGTCATCCTTAGCATTGCATGGTCATCTAATTGAAGACATAAAACTTTTGGCTTCTCATTTCTCTTGTATTAGTTTTTCTCATGTACGGTATCAAGGGAATTTTGTTGTACACTCTCTCACTACATGGGCATTTATATTGCCCATATTACATGTTTAATGGAAGATATACCATCAGATATTTCTCATATAGTTCATGTCGATCAAAACCTCTTTGATTTAATGAAATAGATGTCTTTCTTCTAAAAAAATTAATAATAATAATAATAATAATATAAATTTAATACTTATATGTATACCCTCGTACTTTATAGATTTATTTGATTGGCTAAAATAGACCTATAACTTAGATTATTATTATCTATATTTATATCTATCTATCTATCTATCTATTAATCGATTTTTCTTTTTTTACTACTAGTTTACTTTTTTTAAATATTGCTAGCATCACTATAATATAATTTTTTATATATAATTTTTAGGTCGACTTATTCTACTCAATGACTAGTAGCCAAATATTAACAAACATTACTTAAAAAGATGCGAAGAGACATGAATTTCATCTGAGATGTCTAAGATTTCCCCAAACCATCATAGAGAAAAGAGATAAATCTCATCTTAATAGCCTTGATAGCCATGAAAATGAATATCCCCTTGAGAACGAGTTTTTGTCTCAATAAGGGTAATCCAAAACAAACACTATAATTGCTAAAGAGATTACCCATGCAAAGAGAAAAATGAAAGGCAAGCAAGGATTTTTGACATTATAGTTAGACATGGAGAAAAATTATGATAAAATTGAGTGGTCTTTTATCATAAAAATATGAAATAGATTTGGTTTTGGTAAGGATTGGATCACTTTGGTTAAAAAAAAAAAAAAAAAAGTATCTATGATGCTGCTGGGGTTTTGGTTATAGCTTTCGTGTCATTTATAATGCTGCAAGTAATCCTAAAGCTAAAGTAAATTTTGAGTTAAAAGATGATAAATGGAATTGGAGGCCTGCTAGATCTGATGCCCTTTTAACTATTTAGAGTCAACTATTTCATGTTGAGCATAAAGATAAGGATAAAGCCCTTTGGCAAGTTACTAAATTTGGGAAGTTTTTTTGTGCTACAACATATGCTGAGCTTAGAGATAAATCTAGCGAAGTTGAGTGATGGAAGCTGCTTTGGTTCCATTTAACTATCATGAAATAATTCGTTTATTGGTTAGTTAGTTGTAATCAACAAGCTGTCCACACGAGATAGAATGACCAAGTGGAGATACTTGGGTGATAACTTATGTGTTTTTTTTAGAAATTGCCTTGAAAGTAGAGATCATCTCTCTTTTAATGTTCTTTCACTAGAAGAATTTGGGATGACATGATGAAGTTGTGTCTAGTTTCAAATGCTGTTTGTGTGAGAGAACTTGATTGCTTGGGGGCTAGAGAGTTAAAAGGGAAGGGACTAAGAGTAATAGCTTGCAAACTTGCGTGGTGGGCAACGATCTACCACATTTGGCTACAAAGGAAAGACACGGTTCATGAAGAAACAATTTTGACTGAAGAGTAGTTAAAGAGAAGCATCATTAAGGATGTCAAAGCTAGGCTAAGGTTTAGAACCAAGTTCAAGAAGTTAGTTTTGGCTTCCATCTGTTGTAATTGGGGATTGATCCAAGTAGTATTTTAACTTGATCCTAGAAATCCTATGTTGATGTGTTTTGCCAGAGTACTATTGTGTCGTTGGTGTGCTACTGTGCTAAAGGTGTTGGTTTGGATGCCTTAATGATGTATTTTTTTAGTTGTTAGTATGTTTTGCTTTGCCATTTGTTTTGGGTTTGGTTTTGTAGTTAGTTTTGTATCTTGGTTGCTGTAGCAGGGAGGTTTCCCTATGCTGGGTTTTTTTTTTTTTGGGGACCCCCCTTTATAATTTGTGTTTGTTTCAATGAATAAAAGCTGAATTACACCCAAAAAAAAAAAGAGTATTTCAACTATGACTTTCTCTATTTTGATTAATGAATCCCCATTCGGAATTATCTATCTTGAAAGAGATATGAGATAAGGTGACCCTTACCCTCCTTTCCTTTTCATACTTAGTGATGAGGTTCTTTCTAGGCTTTTTTGAAAGGTGAAATCAGAAAGAAGTATTATTAGGGGCTTTAATTTAGGCAATGGTTGTTTTAGATTTAGACAGTTTAGTCATTTGCTATTTGCAGATGACCTAATTATTTTTGTAAAGGATACCCAGGACAATGCAAATAAAGTGTAGGAATATTTGACTAAATATAAAGGAGTCGTCGGGCCAAATGGTGAATTTGTAAATTTCCACTATTATGTTGCCAAATCATAAGATTCTTCAAACTCAAGTCAATGGAATTAAACTTCAAGTACCTTGAGATGCCTCTCAATAAAAATGGATCTAGAAGGAATACTTTGGAAGAAGTGGTAGATAAATTACATCAAAAATTCTGTACTTTAACCCAAGCCACCAGAAGAACCGACCTAATCAAAGCAATAGCTACTACTACATATACACAATGTCTTCCCTAGTTTCCAAGGAAAATAATAAATAAAATTGTAAAAAATCGATTCAATTTCGAGTTTTTTTTTTTTTTTTTTTTTTTTTTTTAAAAAAAAAAAAAAAAAAAAAAAAAAAAAAAAAAAAAACAATGTATCTCAAAGCTTGGGATGACATATGTAGGCCTAAATGTTAAGGACTAAGGAGGTCTAGGGTTAAGAACAATGCAATGCATGAATGTCGCCTTAACTACTAAATTTAGTAATTTAGTATGGAACCAACTAATAAAAGTAGATAAATTATTAGTAAAAATGTTATCTAGCAAGTACATGTAAGGGAAAAATTATGGCCAGTTCCCGAAGTTAAAAATGGCTCGTGGTTTTGGAACACCATTCTAGCATCAAGGGAATTGTTAGAAGAAAAAAAAGGTACTTGTTGGAAGATTGAAAATGAGATTGCCCTAAGTATATAGATGCTACAGGGTACCACAGTTGGATGGATTTAAACCAAACCCAAGGATGAACTCCCCAAATAAATTAGCAACCTGTGTAAGAGATGCTTTGAATGTAATTCAAAGTATTCAACCAATCCATAATGCCTTCACCTGTCCACATTGGGCCATAGAAAATATTAGGGCTAGGACTAAAAAAAGGTTTGAACTCCTTTATTGATTGGTTTGTAAATCATGCTTAAAGGAAAGTTGTTTCTGCTGCCATGATATTGTCAAAAATGGGCCTTTTGTGTAAATATTAGGGCACTTTTATTTGATTTTTCACGGAAGTTGTTTCATCTTATGAGATAGAAATTTTACTTTAACCTAATCTAAGTGTATATGTGTGTAAAACTCCCTCCTGGAGACTTGAATCTCGACCCTTGCCCCCACACCTCACATGCACTTATACTTGTAGAGTGACCACCGCACCAAAGGTGCACAGTGGTGATTGAATTAATCTTTATTATAGTTGTCTAGTGCTTATTAATAATGAATTTAGATTGAATGCTCTCTTTTTTAGAAGAGATTGAGTGCTCATTTTGAAATATTGATCATGGGTGAGATGTTTTCGTTTATGATATTCATAAACGTCTATTTGTTTCACCTTGGGGCAATTTTTTCCTTGTCTATTTTCATGAAAGCTTTTGCTTTTTATTATTTTCTTGAATTTTAGAAAACATATTAAAAAATATCATGATTAGTCAAAACATTGTAGCATAGTGAAAAAAAAAAAAAAAAAAAAAACCATGATTATGCACAAAGGGTTTTTATTAATTAATGGAGATTTATTCTTTTTTTTTTTTTAAATAATTTCCCCTCCCTTGTTGTTGTAAATTGTAACTATCAAATTTTAACAAACAAACCCATCATTTTCAAAAAAACAAAAACAAAAACAAAAAACCAAACAAACCCATGATTATGCTCAAAGGGTTTTTTATTACATAATGGGGGTTTATTCTTTTTAGTTTTATAATCTCCAATCAATTGTATCTTAGTACATGAAATGGATGGTAACTATTTATTTACTAGGTTTTTTTTTTTTTTTTTTTTAAATGATGGTTTAATTTCTTTCATTTAAATGCTACTTTAGAAGGTAAATAGACAATGTTTGACTAACCATATCACAGGTCCACAACCGAAAGGAAAATGGTAAGAAACCCATATGATAGATAACTAGTGCGATTATGGGAAATGTCTCTCTTTTCCAATTCCAAATAGTTTCCATTTTTCCCCTCTCCCCATTCTATTTAACAGTACTCCTAAACAAGCTAAGAGTGGGTCTTGGAACTTTGTTCCCTTTTAAGCATGTAAACTGCTTCTGAAGAGGGTACATAGTCCATAACTGAACTGTGGCCAACTGTTGTGTCCACCAGCCCAGCTCATGAGATACTTCCCCCCTTGACCTGGCTGTGAGAAGTTCTAGTTGATGAGATAAAAGACTTTAGCCTTCTTCCTTCATTTATCTCAACTCTTAGATTAACTGTTCAATTGGACTTAGATTGAGTTCCTGACTCTCTCCCCTTTGAGGTGCAGTACAGTTCCAGTTGCACATGGTGTGCAGACAACATAATTTTTCTTGGTACCAATTTGGAGAAAAGTTCCCCCAATCCACCATTTTTTTTCTTTTTTCTTTTTTTGAGAAGGCTCAATCCACCATGTGTTTGTACAAACGAATAGTACTTTTAATCACACAATTTATTTAATAGTCCTGTGACTTTTTAAAGTGTCTCAATGAATCATAAAGAAACACATATAGATAGAATTATAAATTGCCATGCCGTATGTTGAAAGATATCACTCCAACCTGAAAAAGTTTTACCTATGTGCAGGCTTCTCCGACAATGTATGGAGCACACAAAAATGTACTTCTGCTCAGCAAATTTATTACCCTACCCACCAAAATGCTCATTTGTTTTTTGTAACAAGTTATCCCCACACCCCAATGGGCCTTCCTCTGCCACCACCTTATGTATACACATATGCTAACATTATACTTGAGAATGATTACAAGCAACTGACAATTTTCCGAGCTATAAAATACACTTGGAAGAGGACATACTTACATAAAACAAATCAGAGGTCGATAATATTATTGAACATGGAGAGTGTTGTGAACTGTTCTTTGTGCTTCTTCTCGGATGCATGCAAGGTTCATTTTAATCTCCATGCACAGTCTACCCTCAACAAACTGAACTGGCAACCACAGCTTTGGCTTTACATCAACTAAGTAAGAAAGAGTTGTATACATTTTTTGGCCTGCCAAGGAATCACTATCTTCATTTCTTCCTCTATTGGACTGCATAACCCATTGATTGAAACAGTAAGCTTTTTGAATATGATGCACATAATTCTATGTGAATTTATCAATTTTGAACCTACAATAGAGAATAGGGATACAAATTCCATATCTATAACTTCATATGCACCTTACTTTGGCCATATATTATTTAAAACCTGGATCAATACTTAAGTGCTGAAGACCCTATATCAGTCCAGCCCAAACATGAATCAACATATTTTTTTATCTTTAAAAAAAATCAAATTGATCATGTATAAGCACAATTGACTAGGGATCACACCTTATGAAGCGGTCACTAGTTTGAATCTCCTTTCCCCCTCCCTTTGAGGCAAAACTTATTAAAAAATAAAAAAGCCTTAGAAACATAAGAGAAATTCATATGTAAATGAAAAATTCCAGGACTTATTATGAAGGAAACTTTGAGCTTGTATTAGTTATGGGTTGAGAGCAGGAATTTAACTCTATGAGATATAATCTTTTGTTGTTCCTATTTTTGGTGATCATAGCCCCCATACCTATATTTTCTTGATTCAAAATTCTAAGCTAGAATGTATTATTCACCTGCTAAAGGCCAGCTATGATCTTTGACGAAATTTCTGGGACATAGAAACAATGAAACCATATATTTTACACTGATAAAAAGATGTCTGCAGCCTAGCCAGTGAATTTTGTTGGAGTCGTGTGCAAGTTTCAAAGTTGGATGCAATCTTTCTATTTTTCTTTCTTTCTTTCTCTTTAAGTAAGTTTTGGCCCTAAGGTGAGGGAGAAGGAGAGATTCAAACTAGTGGCCTCCAGTTTTCATGAGGCGTGGTCCCCAACATAGATCATAGCTGGCCTTTAGCAACTGTATAATACATTCTAGCTTAAACAGTGTCCAATCTTTAACTTCTATAAACATTAGCTTTAAACAGAATGTTGAGATGTTTAGAAACAATTGCAAAACTTAAATAGAGAACAAGTGCCATATAATTAGCAAGTTAAACCATATGAGCAGCTATACATGCATGCATACACATGCCCAACAACATTAAATCAACAAAATATTACCTGTTCGATAGACCATTTTCCTTCATATAGCTGAAAGTCTCCTTCAATCATCTTAAACTCAATATCACGCTTTTGACCAAAAGGAAGGCTTTCAAGTTCTCTTTCATAACAATCAACAATTCCTTTCGCATTAAATTTCAGCCCAAATGCCAAGTTTTGCTGTCCAATCTGTTTTAAAGGTTGTAATTGCACAGTAAGGAGGATCAAAGGCAAAAGGTCAGAACTAAACTTAATGGAAAACTTGTTTCAAGATGAGGTCTGCAGTCTATGTCACATAACAATATCAATGTGTGGTAAAACAAGAGGCATAGGGTGATTTAGGAAAAAATATTGAGTACATTGCACTTAAAATAACCCATGCAGACATAAAGAGGTAAACAATGGAAAACTTGTTTCAAGATGAGGTCTTCAGTCTATGTCACATAACAATATCAATGTGTGGTAAAAAATGAGGCAGAGGGTGAATTAGGAGAAAATAATGAGTGCATTGTACTAGAAATAACCCATGCCAACACAAGGAGCTAGCACACCAATGTGTTTAACATTGACTTGAGAATGAGAGCTACAATCAAGGACCTCAATCCTGAAACTTCAAATTTCAAATTCTTGGTTGGATCTAAAATTGCATACAGCCCCAAACATTCTCATTCCTCAGTAACCAACCATATGTGTCATCACTCAATAGTATCATCTTGCATACATTTAAACATTCATTAGATGAACTTATTGAAACAATTACATAATAGGCATCTATGTATTAAACTTCCCCAATATCGGAGCCCGAACAAACTTTCACACTTGCTGACGACCTTATGGCCAATGGTCAAAGTGCTTTATGATGTAGATTGTTCCCCCAAACCTTCATGCGTTCCATTGAAGACTAGTACTTCAATACCTAACTATATATGTGTAGGTACGGCAAAGATTTAAGAATCAGTGCAGGGACCTATTGGTAAGGTTTTGTTTCCTAAAATTCAAACGATTAGATGTACTTATTACTTTAAAGATCGTATTGGTATTTATCAACAAAGCATATTTTGCTCTAGGAATATTACAATGAAATTTGTCAACATTAATTTGTAATTATTAGAATTATGATTAAATTTGCAATTTCCTGAAACCTTAAAGTTTATGGGACAATTGATAATTTATAATAGAATTAGAGGAATTGATCCATGTCTCCACTCTACTTATCATTTAAAATGTTAAAATTTGTTCCACTCATCAAAGGGGAGTCTGGGCCCATGCCAGAGTGAGTGTTAGAATTTATGATGAAATGTTTAATTACAAATTTACACCCTTTCCTAAAAGTTCGAAATTTTGGAACAGTTGGTATTTATCATCAAAAAGTGGTATCCACACTACCAATCAGTAAATTAGAGAAAAAATTTTAGTCATGGCCCTTATGGGTGTACATTAAATCTAATAATGCAGTGTATCTTCTACTATGAAATACTAAAGTTGTGTCTTCTACTAAGAAAGAGAGAATTGAAAAGGGACCTGGAAAAGTCGGGCGAAGTTGTCAGACTTCTGTAGCAATTGACAGACAGCAAGACCAGGAATGAAATCAGCCAATCTCTCATAATCAGTGAGAATGTTCCACACAGTTTGGAGAGGTGCGTCAACGTCAATTCTAGATCGAATTCTGCGACTATTGCTTTCAAGCTTCTCGATCTCAATGTATACGCCATCCCCATTTTCTAACTCGTTCTCTTCTTCTTCTTCTTCTTCTTCATCTTCAACATCAGAATTTTCGTTGCCGCCCAAGTCGAGGTTTGAACTTGAACTAGAAGAAGAGCAATACAAATGAGGTAGTAGGAACAATCTAGGGAGACATAGACTTGGGATTGGAGCAGAAGCAGAGTTGGTTGCAAGAATTAGATTAAGATTTCTTGGGTTATGATGATTTAAGAAGAGATGTGGGGAACAGAGTGAAGAGTCTAACGTTGTGTTTGGAAAAGCGCGCATATTCTGGTTCTGTTCTGTTCTGTCCTTCTTCAGCAGCCACACAACAACATTTGACGTAACAATCAACCACCGCTATTGGAATTGCAAACCCAAATCCACATTAACATTATTGATCTTATCCCTACTTATTGGTCTCTACTCTCCAGTACCTGCTTGCGTTTAGTTTATGCCTTGCCTTGACTTGACAGTGTGCTGTGGGAGTTGGGCTTTCAATTCATGCCCTTTTTTCATTTGGTTCACTCACTACTTGCCCATCCCAAAATTCTAATCCAATTCATTATCAACCAAAGCCTTTTTAACTTCTGGCTCAACCCAACCCAAACAACCCTACCCCAAAATAGATTTCTTTTTGGGGGTAAAACTTACGTATATTAATTAACTAACTAATTATGGGTGTAATAAATTAGTTTCTTTAATTAAATTCAAATACCTAGTTGCATGAAATTTAATTATCCTTGTAAATAATAGCAGTGGTTTTATTTGGTTGGTCAATGCAACTAAGTGCTTAAATTTTATTAGGGAACCTAATGTATTGGAGTCTAAATCTTCTGTCTCATCAATTGTGCTCTACTTCATGCTCCACTAATAAAACTTGGACAGCTAGCCTCTCTCATTTTTATGAGAGAGGCTAGTTGTCCAAGTTTTATTGGTGGAGCATAAAGTAGAGCACAATTGATAAGACAGAAGATTTGGACTCAATATATTGCACCTAAGATATTATACCCACTACCGCACACCCTTTGCGCGATAATCATTTCATAAGTATAAGTGCTTGTGAGGTGTGGGAGGTAAAAGTCGGAGTTTAGGTCTTCAAAAGGGAACTTCACACATATATACACTTAGATTAAACTAAAGTAGAATTTCTATCTTGTATATAAATAAATAAAAAAGGTATTATACCCATCTTTCCATTCTTTTATAATGTTTTACCTTGGGTAAAACTTAGGATATGTTTGGTACACTGAATGTAGATTACGTTAAAAATAGTATCATTTATCACTGGGAATTGAAGACATTGTAATGGAATAACTATTACTATTCATAAGTTTGGTTGTTACATATAGAAAGCTTGTAAAAGATGATTTATAAGGAAACTTTATATTTTTGAAAATATATTAATTTTAAAACCTATTATATGCACTAAAGAATAGCTATTACATCCATTTTAAAGAGGAATAACTATTCTTTAATTTAAAAAATAGTTATTCCAATGTAATAACTAATTTATGTAATAAAGATATAACCAAATGACCGAATTGATATTACACATGAATAACTGTGGGGCCAGAAATCAGGTAGCCTTGGCCCACTCCCAGCCAGGCCCAAGGGCCCACGCCGAGAATGCACGAGGGGTCCGAGGATGAAATCGCGAGGACCGACCCCCAAGGAACATATCCGAGGATGACCCCATCCTCGGGCGTCCAAGACCTCGAGAGAACACGAGCAACACCCCTCCAAAGGGGACTCCTTGAATATCAAGCCTTAGGCGAGCTGTCACCTCTGTATTGAATGCGCTCATCTAACCCCTCTGGCCGCATTAATGGGGATGTAACCCCTTGACAGGGTAACATTGATCATTGTGAGCCACTCGAGTACGGATAGGGCCTTTGATGGGATGGACGATCAGAGGGGAGACCAATGGATGATCAACAGAAGGAAGGAGGGGACAAGAGGAAGAGGACTATATAAGAAAGGCGAGCAAAGCAATTAGGGGGGAGATTTTTTTGGATTATTCAAGAAAATGATCTAGAAGGACTTGGAGGTCATGTCAGTTTCTGGGCGGAACCTCCTCGGACGAGGGCCGAGGAGCTATCCTTAGTTGTAAGTTGGGCTCACTCCCCTTCAATGGAAAAAGGTGGTTTATGCTCCGTTGTTAGTCTGTGAGCGCCTAACCCTTCGACCCACTCTCTAAAAATGTATTATTGGGGAACCTTCCTAAACCGAGTCCCTACAATTGGCGCCGTCTGTGGAAAGGATTAGTGCACTGGCAGGTGCAACGGGCGATCGTTCCTAAGTAGTCATTTTACAGAAGGTTGGTGGCGACGCATCAAACAAAAAAAAAATAGCCAACAAACATTGCAGAAAAGTAGAAGGTCCAAAATGGAAGATTCAATAGAAAAGAAAAGGAACTTCATATTATTTGATTAAACAGAAAAGTACAAATACAAACAGAGGCTCAGGCAGGCGTGTTTTAAAACTAATTTTACAAGCTAATTCTACAAACAGAGGCCCAGGTGGACCTGTTCTAAAACTAGCTAGAGGGAATGGGGCTGAGGCTAGTATGCTTCAAGGCCACCAACAACTCCTTGTCCGGTGCAGCGGAGCTGGAACAAAGAGAGGAGCCGACGCAGGGGCACCGGGACACCCTCCCTCATGATGTTCCCTTGATTCTCTCCAATCCTCACGAGCGTTGGCTGTTGGAGACGGCGACACTCGGGCACCAGCCATGACGTGATCTTGCGCGTCTCCTCCGGCGGGGGTGCGCCCCGGGGAGGAACGTTAGGTACTTCAGGGACATCCCTCCTGGCCACCACGCAGGGCACAATCAGGGTTACACCTAGACTCTGTCACGCTGGAAGCCTAGTGGGGCCTACGGTCACAACGGCTCTTGGCCCGTGTGTCCTCACACCCGCCCAAGGCCGCCCCATCTTTTCCAACTCCAGTCACAATCCTGGCAGGGTTATTGAAAGGGCTCGGGGAGCTGAACGGACATGTTGCTAGTTGTGTTGGGAAGTTCATGGAGTATGGAGAAATGTTCCCCCCAGAAAGTCTTATATAGAGGTTGAAGACTGGTGAGAATTAATCCACACAAAGTTTGAAAAGAGGATTATCAGCGGTACTAGTCACGAGTATACCAAACCCCAAGGAGAGTGTAGACTGCTGGGTTTATATCAATTCACGAGGGTATTAATGAAGGCGTGTCTCGCGCATCGATGCGTCAAGCGCGGAGCGCGAACGGCCAAGGGGTGCCTCGTAAATGAAGAAGATGGGAACTTGAATTGAAGGCGAGGTCAACACTCCATGTAAGACCAAAGTCCGAACCACCCCTGCCCAAAGCACCGTAGAGTTAATAGTCCGACCCGAGGAGTAACCGTCTCCAGTAAAGCGGTCAGAGGACGAACCCCTTCATACAAAAGAATGGAAGTGTTAGACAGAACCAAGGCATTGCATGGTCCTCGGACTCAAGCCTGTGGGGAAACTAACTACTTCAAAATATCCTAAGTGTTAGACAGAACCAAGGCATTGCATGGTCCTCGGACTCTAGCTTATGAGGAAACTAACTACTTCAAAATATCCTAAGTGTTAGACAGAACCAGGGCATTGCATGGTTCTCGGACTCAAGCCTATGGGGAAACTAACGACTTTAAAATATCCTAAGTTAGGAAATGATCGAAACCCTAACTAACCCTGGGGACATAAGGGGACTGCCCACGCATACATTCCTTCCCCTTACCATTGTTACTGGCGCAATTGGCCGACATATAATTCAAGCTAAAATCGTGCAAATAAAAAGAAGAGAGAGGAAGCAGGCAGCGTGTAAACAAATAAGCAGTTAAAATAAATAAAAAGGGAAATTAAACTCCCATTACAACAAAGTGTCCATAGAAGTTGCGTGGCAAGAGTCACCTTACATAAAAATAAAGAGAGAGAAGAATAACAAAACAAAATAAACTACCATAAAAAGCATAGACAAAGGTCAAGCAAGCAGCAAAAGCAGGTTAAACCGAGGTGCCAGGGAATCTACTCCTTCTACTCAGGCTGAACAAGGGCAAACTCTGAGTCCTCCGAGCCCTAGCCTAAGGGGACGGCCTGCAGGGGTACGGCGAGAACAGCTGCTTCCTCGGTGGTGGGGATTTGAACATCAGATGGGGCCTTCGCTACCTCTTGGGGCACCTCCTCGCTCGGATTTTCCCTTAGTTCAGCAGCCCCCACCTCCTCAACAATCTCCCCAGCCTTAGCGCTATCAGGGGCGGCCTTGCGGATAGCAGGGGGGTAGTACACGCTCTCCGCCTTCCATAGGTCAGATGTGGCCTCCACCCCAGCTTGTTTGAGGGCCTCAGCTCAGACCTGGGAGAAGTATCGCCTACACACCCCCGAAACTTGAGCTTTATAGAGAGCCTCTACCTCCGCCACCCCATCAGCGTAGGCTGCAGTCTCGGCCTCCTCCTTGGCAATCAGGGCCATCTCCCTGCCAAAATTCGCCTTGACCTTAGCCCGCCGAGCCTCCTCTCTAGCCCACTCTGCCTCCCTTTGGGCCCCCTCGGCCGTGGCCACCTTGGCTTGAAGATCGGCGATCAGCTCCTTCGGAATCCCCAGCTGCACCTCCACCTCGCCCAGGCGCCTTGTCTGCTCCTTGGCCTGGTTCTGGGCACCCTCAAGGCCAGACACTGCACTGTCTCGAGCCCTAGTCATCGCCTTCAAGTCCTCTCGGGCCTTGGCAAGGTCAGCCTCGGAGTTCTTCAGGGTCTGGGTAGCCTGAAACCGCCTATTGCGCTCCTGGTCGAGGGCCTTCCCCTAGTTGTTGGCTGCCCCCTCCAACCTATAGACGGCTTGGACAGCCTGCAAGGGTAGCCAATGCACTATGAGCCCAACTCAAAAGAAAAAAGGGGAAAAGGAGAGGAAAGGAAAGGGAGTCGAAGTTCTAGTCTTTACCATCCCCAGATACTGCTTAAGGCTGAGGAAGACCTGCTTACTCCTCATAGAGTCCAGCTCGGCCATGTCCACTGGGAGCAGCAGGCACCTCTCCAGCGCGTCGGCCACGTGCGCGCCTTTGCCCTCGTTGAAGTCTCTAAGGGAGGAATCATCCCTCAGGGGCTCCCCATGGAGCATCGGGGCTGGGAGCCAGGCTTGAGCCTCGGCCGTGGTGTCAACGACCTGCCTGTCCTAGCTCTTGCCGCCTATCTTAAGTTGCTTGGACGGCCGCAGAGTGTTGTCCTCCTCCTGCAAGGACACCATCTTATCCTCCATAGGCCTTTTACCCTTATCCTTCTTCTTCTTGGGGTCAGCAGGCATGGACCCAAAAGACAGGCTCGTCTGGGAAGGAGGAGGAGGAGAAGGAGGAAGCTTCTACTGAGCAGAAGTCGACCTAGTCCTCGAAGGAGGAGGGGGAAGTTTCTGCTGGGACTTCCCCGGTTGGCCTTCGATCAAGTCCAACAAGCTGGTGGTGGGCTTCCTCTTGTAACCCATCGTTGGCAGAGAAGGGGCTTCTGAAGCGAGGAGGTCTGCTTCGGTCAAACGAGGGTCTCCCAAGTCCCCGGGAGGGTCCTCGGACTGATCAAGCTGGGCGAAAACGTCGAACGCGTCCTCCTCCCTCTCTGGAGTCTCCTCGGTAGCCTCGGCGAATACTTGGGAAGAAGAAGGGACGGCTACAGTAACAACTTCTGGTTCGGAGGGCCCCTCGGGGAACTGAAACCCGTCCTCGGTCATAGTAATTCTCTGAAGCCGAGGATCGTTGGCTCGGATCACGTGCTTTGGAACCGGGAATGATTTCTGGACAAGTTTATACCCCAAGATTTTGTGGGCGGCCCTAACTTGATTGTCGTCCTCGTTTGTATAAACTGACGCCCTCAGCACCTTCTGCAAATCCTCCCAGTTGACCAGGTGGAAGTGACGCTCAAAAGCATGCGGGTCTGCAAACGGAAAGCACCACCGCATTAGTAAAAGAAAAAAGAGAAGAAAAAAGAGAAGAGAACTCGAAATCCCTCCTACTCCCACTGCCCTACCTGGTATTCCCTCCGTTGTCGGGCAATGAAGACCATCGTTCCACTCCCCTGACACGATGAGGAAATCCTCGTTTAGCCCCTTGCTGGACTCAGGGAGGCACTGGATGAGCCGTACCCTGTCGTCCCTCGTCTTCAGGTAATAAGACTTGCCCAAGGAGCTGAAGGTTGTAGCACCAGTTCACGTCATGGTGGGTCAACCTTAACCCCATCTTCTCGTTCAGGGCGTCCACACAGCCTAAAATCCTAAAGACGTTTATCCCACACTAGGTAGGGGCCAACCGGAAGTGCGTGAGGTAGTCCCTCATCACCGGCCCCATAGGGATCGTCATCCCCCTTTCGAGGAAGGCGACAATGGGAATTACCACCTCGCCCTCCCGTCTGTGTAAGCGCCAATCCCCGTCCTCACAATATCTCAAACCTACATTGCCGGGAATTTTGTAGTCGGCGATAAATTTCTCCATCGCCTCCTCAGTATAGACGTATTTCTTAAACCTACCCATCCCAGTTGACTCCTAAAAAGAACTAGGAAAGAACAGGTGGAGGAGAAGAAGGGGTAAAGAGGGAGAGAGCTCAGAGAGGGATAGAGCGACTTACTGGGAAGAGGAGGAGCCCCTCGGACAGGCTTTTTTGTGTTGGAGATGTAAGTGAGAGTGTGTCTGAACTAAAGAAGGACGCGCGAGAATTCTTGAATTGCAAATAAGGAACAGAAAGAAGCGGTTCATATGGGTATTTATACCCAAAATCGAAGAGCCATGCGGGTTTTCCCACCCATAAATGCGAGACAAACCTCCACCGTTGGATTGGTAACGCCTCGTTAGACGTGGGGAGCACAGAGCCCCCTGAATTTAATGATGGGCACGTCGCGCGCTTCGAAACGTCAGCAACGTGCCTTGGGCAGATGAATAGACCCCAGTGCTGACAAGGGGCGTAAGGCTCGACTGGGCGCGGAGTAGGCCCGAAGATGTCAAAATCCTTCTCCCCGCCCGATGATGCGTGCAGCAAGATTTTGAGGGGCTATTGTGGGGCCAGAAATCAGGTAGCCTTGGCCCACTCCCAGCCAGCCCCAAGGGCCCACGCTGAGGATGCATAAGGGGTCCGAGGATGAAAGCGCGAGGACCGACCCCCGAGGAACATATCTGAGGATGACCCCGTCCTCGGGCGTCCGAGACCTCGAGAGAACACGAGCAACACCCCTCCAAAGGGGACTCCTTGAATATCCGAGGAGGAGGGGGTCCAGTGCCACGCGTCGGCAAAGGAGCAAGCCTTAGGCGAGCTATCACCTCTATATTGAATGCGCTCATCTAACCCCTCTGGCCGCATTAATGGGGATGTAACCCCTTGACAGGGTAACATTGATCATTGTGAGCCACTTGAGTACGGATAAGGCCTCTGATGGGACGGACGGTCAGAGGGGAGGCCAATGGATGATCAACAGAAGGAAGGAGGGGACAGGAGGAAGAGGACTATATAAGAAAGGCGAGCAAAGCAATTAGGGGGGGAGATTTTTTTGGATTATTCAAGAGAATGACCTAGAAGAACTCAGAGGTCATGTCAGTTTCTAGGGGGAACCTCCTCGGACGAGGGCCGAGGAGCAATCCTTAGTTGTAAGTTGGGCTCACTCCCCTTCAATGGAAAAAGGTGGTTTATGCTCTGTTGTTAGTCTGTGAGCGCCTAACCCTTCGACCCACTCTCTAAAAATGTATTGTCGGGGAACCTTCCTAAACCAAGTCCCTACAATAACTATTCCATTACAGGAGCTATTACAGCATATCAAATATACCCTTAGGTATGATGCGCATAAAAATAATAATATTAACTTTAAACACACGGTTGCATTTATGAATAAAAATAAAAATATTATCTTTTCTAAAGCAATTAAATTTGATATACTAACCATTCTCAAAAAAAAAAAAAAAAAAAAAAAAATCGATATACTAATATGTTTGAATGTATTTAATGACACCACTGCAACATGCATGCCTAAGTCTTACCTAGAATTTATGCCAACTAGAATAAAAAATCATTCCCTTGATAATGTCTTTAGAGCATTAGCATTGGGGGTGTAAAACCCCCCAAGTTGCTAAAATAGCTTTGAACATCTAGAAAAGAACTTCATCTAGGGATGTGTACCTAAATTTTTTTACAACATGTGAAGAGTAAGTTCTTATATTTAGAACTTACTATTCATGAGTTTGTAAACTAAAATAATATATTTTATTCCATTTTTCTTTCTCTCTCTCTCTCACTTTGTCTCGCTCACTTTATATTTATATTATTATTTGGTAGGATGGTTTATATTATTTTAATGAGTTGTATGTAAAAATAAAAACTAATCTATTGGCTGAATTGTAAAATGAGATGGTAAAATAAATAAAATGGTATTTGAGAATGTAAAATAAAATTTATTTTACACACTCAAATACTAATGCTCTTAGATACGTACCAAAAACCTAGAACAATTTTTGAAGAGCCAATCCCCCCCCCCCCCCTCCCCCCCCCCCCCCCCTAAAAACTTTCCTCGGGAACTGGAAGTCTTAAAGGCCTGCTTTATGAAGTTTGTGTTATTTAATATTTAGTTTTTGGTTTTAATGAAAGTTCCATTAAGCAAAAAATAAAAAAGAAGTTTACTTGAATAGACTTTACAATGTACAAAAAACTAATAATAACTTCAACGCCAAAACCATCACCTACAGCCTTTCACTAAACTTTTTATATATTTTTTTTAAAGAAAATGTAGAAATTTTTTTTAGATAACCAAATTTAGAGTATATTATTTGTCAAGACTCAAAACAATAGTAAAGAGGACAATTCATCAAATCGAACATCATTCTTATAATCTTGGCATAAATGCACTTTTAGTCCCTACATTTTGACGTTTTTCCATTTTAGTCCCTACATTTTATTTTTTCCACTTTTAGTCCCTAAATCAATTAACGCGTTCCATTTTACTCCTTTCCGTCAGTCAACCGACTGAAATAGATGAGGTGGCAGCCGGAGCAATTAAAATATTATAAAAATGCCACATCACCCATAACACATCAGCATATAAATTTAAAAAATTAATTTATTAATTTTAACAAAATTTAAAAACATAAAAACAAAATTTAAAACATAAAAATGTATTAGAAAATCAAACTAAGAACACAAATTCAAAATAAAACCCATTGAATCAAATTAAACCCAAGAACTCAGCCCCGCAACCCAGAAAATCAAAAACAATAAAGAGAGAGAGAATCAAAGCAATTTTCTTCTCGGGAAACAAACAATTCAAAATCAGCTAAAAAATCACCCTTAAACACAAATTCAGAAGAGAAATTCCAAACAAATTTCTTCTCGGGAAAAAAACAGTTCAAAATCAGCTCAAAAAAATCACTCTCAAAACAAATTTAGGAGAGAGAGAAATTCCAAATAATTTTCCGTTTCCTTTCCTTTTTTTCCTTCGTTTTCCTCCACTTTCTCAACAACCAAACACCACGAAACCAATTCAAACTCAGATAAAAAACACATTCTTTTAAACAATAAAGCAAAAACCCAAAGCATATATAATCAACTCTCTCTCATGGATCTGTTGGCTGGGTTTCATCAACTCTCTCTCTGTCTCTAAAAACTCAAACCTTTCTCATCAAATCAGGGCTCTCTCTACTGATCTCTCTCAACGATGGCGACGCTGTGCTGGTGGCATGAAGGTTGTGGGCTGTGGGGTAGTGGGTTGTGGGTTTTGTGGCATGGGTTTTTGCTGGGTTGTAGGGTGGTTCGATGGTAGTGGCGTGGTGGTGGAGTGGTCACGGGCCATGGTAGCATATGGGTTGTGGGTTGTGGGCTAGGGATTGGCGTTGACGGTGTGCGGTGTGCGGCTAGGAACAGCAGCCCCTCTCTCTTCTTTCACTCTCCGATTCTCTCTTTTCTCTATTTCTCTAACTCCGATTCTATCTCTCAGATTGGGTTTTGGTTTTGGTTTGATTTTTTGTTATGGGTATTGGTGCATTTGCAGATTCATGGTGGTGGCGGCGGTGGGGGTTGCTATGGTGGTGGTGGGGATGGGTTCGTTGTGGGTTTATGGAGGTGGCCACGGATTTGGGTGGCGATTGGTCAAAGTTTGGGTTGGATTTAATTGATGTATGAGTCAAATTTAGTGGGTCTATGGGTGTTTTGGTGGTGGTAAGGATTTTCAGTGGTGGTGGTGACAGAATTGGTGTTTTTGGTGTTTGTGGCTGAGCGAGAGAAGAAGGTAGTTGATTTTCTGGGTTGCGGGGCTGAGTTCTTGGGTTTAATTTGATTCAATGGGTTAATTTTGAATTTGTGTTCTTAGTTTGATTTTCTAATACATTTTTATGTTTTAAATTTTGTTTTTATGTTTTTAAATTTTGTTAAAATTAATAAATTAATTTTTTAAATTTATATGCTGATGTGTCATGGGTGATGTGGCATTTTTATAATATTTTAATTGCTCCGGCTGCCACCTCAGCTATTTCCGTCGGTTGACTGACGGAAATGAGTAAAATGGAACGCGTTAATTGATTTAGGGACTAAAAGTGGAAAAAATAAAATGTAGGGACTAAAATGGAAAAACGTCAAAATGTAAGGACTAAAAGTGCATTTACGCCTATAATCTTCTTTCAACATGAGCAGCCATAAATCGTGCCACTTGATTGCCTTGTTGATGCATCAGGAGGCCTTTCAAAATTCACACTCAATATAAATATATATAATGAGTTTGTAGGGTTTCTCTCCTGAAAGTTCAAATAGTGTGTAAAACACCCTTGAACGTTTAGACCCCAATTTACAAATTACAAATTCAAGCTTAACATCAAACAATGTATGTGTGGAAAATGAATATAAGCTTATAACCAAATTGATAAACAATCTAAACCAAATAAAATCACATCTACAGTAGAAATTATATGGCAAAAATTAAGGGAAGAGAGATGCAAACACAAGAACAACACAACGATGTGTTATCGAAGAAGAAATTGAAGCCCTCAGCATAAAACCTCTCCACCGCCCTCCAAGCAGTCAATAATCCACTAAAGAATGAAATTGGGATACATGAACAGCAGAAAACCCTCAAAGCCTAATCTACCTAATGTATTTAAGCCCTTTAGGCTTCTTGGTCCAACGAGGTTGCGTTGAACCTTTGTCTTCTTTAGCATACCGGATTTCGCTATAGCCCATAGCATCAACCAATATCCATTGGTCCCTTCCTAACTGCTTCTCAAAGCACCAAATGACCTTCTCACAGATATGGGTATGGTGAGAAAAGGATTTTGGTATAAACCTCTCAAGGATATAACAATAGAGAGGGTGAGAGTAGAGGAATTTGAAGAGTCACTATGTGAAGATTGTGGATGAGTCAATCTTATTTTTCTCTAGGGTTTCTTTTTTAAAAATTCTCTCTGGAAGCTCTCTACATTTCTTGGGTTTAAGGGGTATTTATACTTGGGTGAGAAGGGAATGCAAAGAGTCAGTTTTTCCCAAATAAGGTGGTCTGGCGACTTGGCCTCACGACTTAACTGAGTTACGAGTTCAAACCACTAGATAACAAAATGGCCAAGCTGAACTTTTTATCCTGTAGTGCTCCAGCTGGCGTGATTGTTCATCTTCTCACACGCTTCACTCGTGTGCTGCATTTGGTAACTTGCCAGTCGCGAGTCACTCGCGAATCCCAGCCGTAAATCTCTGCATCTTGCACAATTTTGAACATTTCTTCACACTCTCTCACTCACTACCCTTACATGATTCCCACTTAAATACAGAGTTACTAATTGCTAAATTACAAGCAAATTTGGTAAAGAATAAAGTCAATACAATGGTTGATTAAATTTAACCTTACATTTTCAAACTAATTTGGAGAGAAATTTTTTTCTTTTACAATTACATTTTCCTTTATATAGAGTATGCAAAGTTTAAGTGAGCTTAGGAAAAAAAAAAATTCAATGTATAATTAGCCTAAGAATAATTATGTTTATTTTTGAATTAGAATTATTTTCCATATTTAAAGGTAGAGTTTTACTGCAATGATAAGTGTCTTGTTCTAAAAGCGATTGATCACAAGTTCAAGTCTATGGATCAACTTCTTCAAAACAAATTAGGATGACATTGTGTACCATGTCCTCGTAAAAAGTGAAAATTTTGTACATGGGATACCATATTATTTCCCGTATTTGCATGAAGGTGTGGTGTGGTGTGGTGTGGGCTGTGGACCTGTTGCGAAGAATTTGATGACCCCTTCGGAGGAATCTATGTGGGTTGGGCCGTTGTGATTCTCGTGATGCAAATCCAACCGCGAGCACAAGGGGAACGAGTAACACCAGGCCTCCACCACCAAAACCGAAGACAAAAAGCCAAGGCCGACCAATCCCAATCTCCAAAGTCCCCAGCACAACAACCCATTTTCTATTTTCTAGTTCCCTTCCACTCTCTAGTCTGTGTCTGTCTATCCTATTTCATTCCTATCCAGATTTGAGATTTCTACTCTACTCTTTTCTGAGAGAACAAAGATAGTCTTTTTGAGGCATTTCTTTCTGTGACTTTTTTACTAAACAGTCAGCCCTTATGGCCTCTACAGTCTCAATGCAAGTGGTGCACTGTCATGCCACTCTTCCTTCTCTTTTTCAGGTTCAGAACTCTACTTTTTTTCATCTCCCTATATCTCAATTCCCTCACCCTTATTTGTTAATCAAAACCAATCTACTCAATCCCAACTGGGCTTTTAGATTTTCAGTCAAATTTATAGTTTAACTGGCTTATCCAATCAATCTTGCATTATGTTGCGTAGATTTATTTTTTTATTTTTTATTTTTTGCTTTGATACGTATAGCTGTTGCAAATTTTAATTTGAAATTTGTTAAATTTACTATGAAATGCACTTGTAACAAGCAATTGGGTTATTGCCCACCAACAGTTACAATACTATTAACGTTACCTCCAAGTACAAATTACTATTTGGGCAAAATTGAGGCACAACTGCTTATTAGGTTCCTCAATTGAATTCAAACACATGACTGTATTGATTTTAATTTTCCTTGGGAAAGATGACACTATTTGTGCTGTATTGGTCAATGCAGCCATGTGTTTGAATTTACTTGGAAAATCTAAAGTACAACACCCAAGGAACTGTACCTTAGTTTTGTCTTTGCTATTCTCTTTCATACCATGCTATAGCTAATTCTTTTGCCCATATCACCTTCCTCAGAGACTCAGACAGTACATAAAAGCACAATTTTGTTAATATTGTTTTTATTGTGACAATTAGGTTGCTTGCAAGAAAATGCAGGTTAATGCTTAATATTCACCCTTCTTTGTTGTTACACTTGCTAGTTTCTAACACGAGCATTGTTTTCTTTTTATCAGGGTAGTCATGGACCAAATGTGAATAAGGTGCATATGCCACATGTTGTATGCGGCTCTACAAGTTTGCACTCAGGCTACTCCCAAGCTCCACGTCTATGCTACCCTGCAACTGCAAGAGCATTGACTTCAAAATCTCACTCTGCCTCTAGTGTTTCTGTCATACAACTTTCAAAAGCACCTTCAATTAAGTACAAAAGAATGGTGTGCTACTCAATGGCAACTGTAAGTGTATGATTTAATCACCGTGCTTTTGGTACTTGTTAATGAGAATCTCCTCATCATGTCTAAAACATTGGAAGAAAGATTTCTGCCAATAGAAACCAAAAATCTCATGATAGTGATAAAATTACATGTTTGAGAAGAAAATTTGCATTATTGATACTTTCTCATTTTTAACTCCTTATTCATTGTTGTTATATGCATAGAATAGTTCCTATAATACTCATTGCATTCAAAATTTTGGTTATCTTACTTATCAAAAAAATTTGGTTATCTTATAAATGTTATGTTATTTTAGGAACTAGAGCTACAAGCGAAAGTGACAACCAAGGTCTTCTTTGATGTAGACATTGGGGGTGAACCTGTAGGTAGAATTGTAATGGGCCTATTTGGAGATGTTGTTCCAAAAACTGTTGAGAATTTTCGAGCCTTGTGCACAGGCAAGCTTTGTTCACATTAGTCCTAATTCTTCAGAAACATTGTGACTGCTGCCGCTGTTGTTGTTGTTGTTGTTGTTGTTCTGATATAAGTTGTATAATGGCGCACATTGAAAATTAAATTGAAATATCTATATGCAGGAGAGAAAGGCTATGGCTACAAAGGATGTTCCTTTCACCGTATTATTAAAGATTTCATGATCCAGGGAGGGGACTTCACTGAAGGAGATGTGAGTTCTCTGCGTGTGTGGGTGTGGGTGTGTACCCGAAAGGTAGGTGCTTGAAAACTAAGCCAAAATTTAAGGTGTTTAATGGCTGCAGGGAACAGGAGGAATCAGCATCTATGGTTCTAAATTTGAAGATGAGAGCTTTGCATGTATGTCTTACTAGCACCTCAATGATAGCATTTTGCTTCAATAATGAGGAGCACTTCAAAATCTTCCTCCTCTGTTGTCTTTATCTTGCTTTATAATATAAGGAATTCAATTAGTGTTCTTGGGAAAGTATTTGAATGACCGTGACTATGGTACTGACTACTGACATTCAGGCATTAATTGCAGTGAAGCATGTAGGGCCTGGAGTTTTGAGCATGGCTAATGCAGGACCTGATACCAATGGGAGCCAATTTTTCATTTGCACAGTCAAGGTGAGATAACTGCTGTAATCCTTTTCAATCGGTTTGATAGTATTTCTCATTGCATTCTTTTCACTTTTAAAACCAGTCATCATATATCACATGTAGTATTAGAAAATATTACTTCAGAATCTTTGAAGATCAAAATGTATCTCTTGAATACCTGGAAATTTTCTTTACCCCTAATTGACATTCTTATGGCAATGCTATTGAGGTGGCATGGCTCTTCACTAAGTTGAGTAATAAATCATTTTCAAATAAGAATATACAGAATTATCAGGTGAATTATGAATATACAGATAACAATATTCTTCAGCAAGATTGAACAGTGACATTTCTCCCCAAGACTTCTCTAGCCTTACCTACCTCAAGGCAAGCCTGGAGGCATGATCCGTACTGGCCTGCCAAAGCACCTCATGGAAGAAGCCAAGAGCCTTTGACTGGATGGCTTCAACTAATAACACATTTAAATAAGAAAGTAGAATGATTGGAAAGTTTCTGGAGTTTTATTTATTAAATTACAACTGTGTCATTTCTGGTTGAAGGCTATTAACTTTTTACTGGTCCCCTAGCCTTTTCTTGTAAACACAAGTTTACCATGGTGACCATGTCTAGTCCATGTACTTGAATGTTTACTTTTCTCATACCACCACCTGATCCTTCTGTATCACAGGCAATTAAAGTAGTTATATACAAGTGTCTGTTAGGTTAAGTTGGATCTCCATGACTCTAAACTCTTTATAGATAATGTCCTTAATTTGCTTTATGTAGACTCCTTGGTTGGACAATCGCCATGTTGTGTTTGGAAATGTTATTGATGGACTGGATGTTGTGAGAAAACTGGAATCCCAGGAGACAAGCAGGTCAGATAGTCCTCGCTTGCCATGCAGAATCATCAATTGTGGAGAGCTGCCTGTAGGTGCCTGATTTATCTGCTGATGCACGATGTCCTAATTATCACTTTTTGTGACTGTGCAATCGATTTAGCAAAAAATACTATGTGTGAGATATTATTAATGTTAGCTGAGGAAATTCCGGATGATTTTATATAAACTAGCAGTAGAGGAGCGTGTATTATTAGCAGGGTGGATCCAAATTTCAAATGCAAGGATTTGGCATGTGTTATGGTCAACTAAATTGTTTCACTTACATGAATTCATAGGCAGTTCACATACCATTCTGTGGTGGCAACTAGGAGAATAAGATTTTTGTATTCATTGTTTCATAGATGTTGTATAATAAGCTAAACTTGACATAGGAATTTATCATTGTTTTTATTTTACATTGCATGAGAATTAAACATAAATGTGTCGCCGGGGGGAAATTATGCCAGGGCAACGGTCGCAACTGCACTGGACTGAATAACTTGCCCGATCTGCTCTCCTTCACCTTCCCATATTTCAGGTAGTGCTTCCTTTATATTGTGGATGCTACTCAAGGCATGGTCAGCACCAGGAACCAATATTGAGCTCCCCACCTGCCATCAAAAATCTCACTTTCATTAAATTTGACCAAAGTCTATGTTATTTATTCCCTTATGGTAGTAGAGAAAAGCAGTCATTCATGCTAATAATGCATTGTTGACGTGAATCTAATCCAAGGCACCATCTCCCATTCTAACAAGATTGATTCAATTGCCCTGCAACACAGTAAAAAATGCCGATAATAATGAAATATGTTGCCATCTGGAACATGAGCATATGAAAAAATCCTCATCTGTGCTGAGTTTCTTTTTATATTTGTACTCTTTCTGGGTGGGGGTTAACTTTATTATTGGGTTCCAAGATATGATTTGTAACGTTTTCTAGTTTTGTTTGTTTGGATTATTTAGTTAGGTAAGTTGCAAACTTGCAGTACTTTATACTACAACGCCACTCAAAACTTACTATGACAGTATGAAGTCCGGCTGCTTTTCCACTTGCAATGTTTCGAGCACTGTCATCGAAGAAGATCTGAGAAAGGAATAGAAAATTTTTGTTACTCATTTCGGCAATGTTTAAAGCAACAAATAATGGTTTTAAAGTTGAGATAAATTTATCCCAAAAATTAACTGAGATGTGCATTGAATTTTACTGTTTTCTTTGGGTCAATGTTTGCTAGCTGAATAGCAGCTTCAATAGCTTCCACAGAGGGTTTGCAGAGGATTCGTGATTTGGAGTTGAAACTTCCACCCTCAGTTAAACCTATACTATAGGATTCTGGCTCTGGGGCATCTCCTGAGAGGACTGAATTATCAACTGGCACATCAATGCAACCAACTGGTTCTTGGGGAGGGTTAAGTGTTTCAAAGCAAATGATGCCTTCAAAACAATCTTCCAAACCCAACCTGCTTAGAACTTGAGATACATGTGCTTTGTCTGCATTAGTGAATATCTGAAAAAACCAGTTCAAACAGCTTAGAATTACCAACATATTGCTGTCTTGTTTGTGAACATGAATGTGAAAGAGTAGAACAGTATTGACATACTATTTTACGCTGTGGCATGGAAAGTAGAAGATTCCTTAAAACTAGATCTGGCTTGAGGGCATCGTAGGGTAGTCTTCCATGGACATAAGCATGAAACTCGTCATCATCGAATTCATAACCAAGAGCCTGAAGGGAAAGACTAAAATTTGTGGACTCCCAAGTATAAACAGAATAGAATAATTCAGGAAATTATTAATATTGACAGATAATTTTCAAGAAATCCATTTTTATTCTACCTTTAGACCGGCCATTGTTGTCCCATATTCCTTATACAATTCCAAGCACATCCTTGGTACTTCACTTTCATCCATGTGCAAATGTTGCAACATGTACTCTACAACAAATTTAAAATTTTTTTTTTTTTTATCAATCTTCCTGTCTGTATTACCACCGTTGACACCATCATCATTATCATAAATGTCAACAATCATACCTGTTATATTCTTGCGACAAGCCAAGTTGATACCGGAGCTCATGGGATACAGAGTATCATCCATATCTGCAGAACATGTTGGGAACCCAAAGATCAATAACATTTACATATATAATTTATCATCTATACTAACAATGTTTTCTAACATTAAATCATGAAGACTACATTATTTTGTCAAATTTCCAGTCTCTATCTCTAACTGGTTGATCAAACACAAAAATTTGCTCAGTTGGGTTTTAATAAAATAGGGGACAGTAACATTTCATTATTAAAGCAATGTAATAGAACATTAAACTAAGTAGATTAAGTTGCATTACGACATACCAAAGAGCAAGCAGTCATATTTGGCTCCACTGCACCTCCTAACAGCGTCCATCTTCAAGAATATCTCTGCAAGAAAGTTTTATTTCTTTATGATTGTAGAACACAAGTACTTAAGAGGAGTTTGCTTAGAACAAATCCTACTCTATAAAAGCTGCCTTCCCTTCACATAGCAAAGAGGAAATTTTGGAGTCAAAAACCTTAAAGGGTGAGGGGGTAACAGTTCTTTATCAAATCATTCTCTTAAAATTCTTGCAGGGATGAGCATATGGCCATATAAAGAATCATATTCACTGTTTTTTACATTTGATATCCTTGATTTTGAGAATCATCAACTAGAAGTAGTACGATCAAACCCATTCAAGCAAACAAGTAATAACTATGAAAGAAAGGAGAAGATGGAAGAATTCACAGTAAAAACCATGCAGAGAAAACAAATCAAATTTTTAAAAAAGAATAGAAAAGGAAAAGAAAGACCTGATGAAGCTGTCAAGAAGTGCAACAAATTAAGAGCAAAGGTACTCAGCAAAAAAGAGGTTAAGAGCTTAGATAAAAGGTTCAAAGCTTCCATTTTATTTTGATTATATAGGACAAAGATATAAAGCAAATTTCATGGAACATATGATGAAATCAATGCAAGCTCTTCAAAATTAACCACAACCATACGGAAATGATATCAAAACCTTGTATTTGTTGAAGAAAACAATGAACAGAAAGCAAAAAAGATATATTTTTTCTATATAAAGAACATAGTACAACATAATAAACCAATACCTTCAAATAATACAATGACTATAATTGCTCTGACGCTTGATTCAATAATGACTTACACACGGCATATATATACTACAAATATGTGAGGAAGGTGCTGAGAGAGGTGACACTTGCAAAGTCTGAGGTGGTGAGCACAATTTATCTTTCTTTTGGTATAATTCTAAAGTGTTAAATGTGTTAAAAAAAGAGTCATGACTCGTGTTGCTTTCGGTTACGAGTCATTTTCAACATTTGTCCACGATCTCATAGTCTCATGTCTCATCACAACCCACCTACTAGAGTTATAGGCTTCATTTCTTAAAATTTCTCTCATAGCACCCAATAACAAAAGATGAGTGCTTAGTGCACCATGACCAATAATTATGCGGAGCAGGGCTATTGGGTTTTTTATTTTTCATGGAATTAGGAATAGTCTAGATTGGCCTGCTGGTATCATGGAATCCAAGGATATATGAATGAGATTATGGATTACCTACAGTGGGAAATAAAGATGAGGTTTATTCTTTTCAATTTCCAAAGGTATTCGGAATAAAAGCATATTTCATAGCTATTTTCTTTTCTTATCGACGATATTATTATATGGCAAAGGCAAAAACTTGTTGCTTACACCTTTACACACTCGTAAAAAAACAACTGAAATTGTGAGTTGAGTCACGATTTCCAGTTGAAAATTAATTTCAGTTACTTTTTTGCATATATTAAGATGTGTACATTAACGTGTAGTAATAAACACTACTCTTATCACATTGACAATGATTATTGCACACTAGCTCTTTAGTGTACATTGTTCGTATACATCACTTATTTCATATGTCAAGTGTGGAAATATGCACTTAAAAATGTGAATAGTGCTTTTTTTTTTCTTTTTACATTCCTGGATAATACGATTCTCTCCCTTATTGCATTACTAAAGAAGGGTATACACACAAATATGCTGCCCCTTGGAATGGCCATGAACAATACCTCGCTAGCTTCAATTACAAGTCATTGTCATCCCATAATGCAAACTGCATATTGGCAAATGTAAATGGAATTTGATGTTAGAGAACGACAAATTCGTTTTGCCGGAACAAGATGCTCTCGTGCAATGTACAGGGTCGGAAACAGCGGAGATTCTAGAACTGTCAAAACTCAAGACTTTATCTGCAACACTTTCTATATTACTTGATTTTGGACAATACCCTATAATTTTCATGGAACTTGAATTTCACAAAAGCTTCTTGTGAATTGTGATTCCATTTGCATCCTTAAACGGTTGCCTCCCTTAGCCAGTCATGCCAATGCCCTCTAAACGAATCTTTTTCACTCGTTTTGACCTTTAGAAGCAGACTATTCCATTATTCCAGAGTCTTATTTGTTTTCTTTGCACCCATAAATAAATAAAAATAAAAGTGAAAGTTTTTTAACTTCTAAGAAATTATACATAAACTCCCTTTGTAGGTTATATTAAACATTTGTTTTTGGTTTTGGTACCACCGAGAAAAGAAGGTTAGTTCCATATCTTGTGAATACGCATTTGAGTTGCCTGTTTTGGCATGACCTGTGCAGCTGTGCCTCCCTCGGGATAATGCATGGGAGGTGCTACTCTCTCCATTGTAGTTTATTGAACGAAAAGTTATAGAACCGTAACCAATCCCACGCTAATTTTCATATCTATCCAATGTGGCTGATTGTGAGTGATGGAAAAAAAATAGTGGATTTATATGAAAGTAACATGCAATTGGTCATAGTTTATCATAAAAAATGTCTTTTACTATTTTAGCATAAGAATTTACTTTTTTAATTTTATATACTCACTTTTCAAACCACCCCACATTTGATTATCTATTTTATACTACACGAAAAGTACCAATTGAACTACAAAACTCTTAAGTCTTAACAACTACATCTAAATTTAATGTGAAAATATTACAATTAATTAAGAATCATGTGTATACTAAAGAAAATATTAATTTAATAAAAATTAAATTAAAATAGATAATAAAACTAAAGTAAAGTTTTTCTATTAAAAAAATCATATATAAGTCCAAAATTAATTGAATGGAAGATGGTAGATAATTATATAACTAATATAAAAGGAGTTGCCAAATTGAAAATAACTTCATTAGCATTTAGATATGATGAAAATTAGAAGTGATACCTTTTGGTAAGGTTATGCATGCCCAAATATATATATATATATATATATATAGAAAAGTAGTTGAGTCTCCATGCTGCTAGGAAAAGGTTATAAAGTATAAACTATATATTAGGGCATCCGTACCCACCAATATGAATCAACATAAATCATAGCTAACATATGCTAAATTTGCCAGACATTAAAATTTAAGATTCGAAATATAATGGGAAAGTCCTTATAGACTTGCATGTTTTCATGATATTGACAAAAAATAATATACAAAAAAAAAAAAAAAAAAGACCTAATCACTTGATGCATACAAAAAATTTTAAAAAGTAAAATGTTCTCATATAATAGAAGTATAAGTGTAGAACATATAATTTTTAATTAAATGTGAGATGTATGGATATATTTGCGATAAATATGTAAATCGTGAAGAGTTTAATCTAAATAATTCTATAGTTATTCATGTGAGGTCAGCAGCAACAATCGTTTAACAAAGTATCAAAATAATCATGTGATGTTGCAACAATTGTTTAACAAAGTATTTAGAAATAATCAAGAAATTCATTTTTAGGAATATACTCTAATAAATTAATGTATTTCTATTGATAAGACATTCTTGTAGCATTAATACAATATTTCATCTAACTTACAACTGCATATTTAGCAAAAACTTTGATTAGAATACAATATTTACAAAAGCAAGCAACAAAAAGCTTTTAAACAAACCACAAAGATAGGATGTAATTGTGCAAATTGTCCAAATCAAAACATAATGGTAAGCCCAAAAAAAAGTCAAACTTCAATCAACCATGTTTTTAAACGGTTTGAATTTTATAATTAAAAACCGCAAGAAGCTTGAGAGAAGAGAAACGCATACCAGCTACGTCTTGGGAACTCAGGGATTTATATATTGGCGTGAGTTTCTCTTCTCCAAAAAAAAAAAAAAAAAACTCCATAGATGATATATCAACATAAAAGAAGTCTAATTAATGTAGGATTTCAAATTATATTGAAATTAAGATATTTAATTAATTTAAAAATAATAAAATAAAGAGAATGTATGTAAATAAAGAATTTGGAAGTGAAGAGGAACCTAAGGCTAGTAAAATACTAATGGAGTAAAAACATAGAAAACAAAATAAAAAATTATTGAAAATAAATAAATAGAAAGCCGTGTATATAATAGGAGCAATATATAAACTTATTGATAATAAATAAATGAAAACCGTGTATATAATAATATATAAACGTACTAAATATAGTGTTCTAATAAGTATTATTATTTTCGTGTGTGTTCTAATAAGTATTACTATTTACTCAAAAAAAGAAAATATGGATGTTTCTCCCAAATTGGTTGTGTGTATCTAGTGTCCGCTGATTTATAACCCTAGTCTACAACTACGAAGATTAGGCCTTTTTGTAGTTGTATTCTGGTTATGTAATGTATTATAAACTCGCTTTAAAACATTATTATTATTTTCGTGTGTATTCTAATAAGTATTACTGTTCTCAAAAAAAAAAAAAAAAAAAAACTAAATATAATGTTGGTGTCTTGGTGGATGGAAAAAGAAGAATTTTGAGCCAAGCCCAACTAGTTGCGCCAAGCCCAATTTTTATCAACTTAGAAATTATAGAAGAAGAAAAATTGTATATATTTTTTCTTAAAATCTAAAAATTAAAAAAAAAAATTGCAATATGGTGAAGTTACTTGATGCAACTACGACGTCTAGACTCTAAACCCAACTTTTAGTATGTGATATAATAGGATTTTGATTATCTGATTATCTGCGTCAACATTTTGAAGCCTTACGTCATTGCCTATGAGACTTCAGTATTAACTATTAACTATTTTCATGTCAAACATTTGTTAATATAAAAGTCAAAAGCAAATGTTGGTCATTTTTCATACGAACTAATCGAGGCAGCACGTGCTAGTCATGGGAAAAAAAAAAGTAGTGATTAGGATTAATTTTAGATTTTATTTATATCACAAAATAAATAAAAATAAAAATTTGATTTTTAAAATATATAGAGATTTACATTAATCAAAAGAGACATTAATTTTAAGAATTTTGATAGTTATGTCATAAAAAGTTAATCTCAATTGTATAAGACCGTGACAAATCCCAGTCCAATATTTTATTATTTTATTTTGACCTATAACTTACACCTCAATAGTTGTGAATATATTGTAATAATAACAAAATGTCACGACATTTTTAGTTGTGCCAGATCTTGGTATCATATTTTATTATTTTATTTTGTTTTGACCTATAAGGAATTGACACATGCGGTACAACATTTTCAAAATATTTCTATGTATACATTGTACTTAATTACAATGTAAATTTATATTGTAGACACAAAAAAAAATGGGCAAATTTCGTACACATTTACAAACTTTGTACAATATTTACCATTTTTTGTGCAAATGTGTATAATATTAACCACTTTTGTGTACTTACAATGTAAACTTGCCAACTTAAATATTTAAAAGAAAAAGAAAAAAAAAACACAAACCGATAACTGAAAAAAAAAAAAAAAAAAAAAAAAAAAAAAAAAAAAAAAAAAAAAAAAAAAAAAAAAAAAAAAAAAAAAAAAAAAAAAAAAAAAAACTTTAGGCACTGTATAAATTAATGTTAAAATGTTGTGGACTTAGCATTTTTTTTATTTGATGTACAAGAAATTGAGATCTTAACAATTATGAAAAGATTGTGATAACAATAAGAGTTATAACATTTTCTCAAAATATTTATTTTTAGTTGTGGTTGATCATAGTCTTATATTTTATTATTTTAATTCGACTTGTAAGAAATTGACATGTCAATAATTGTAAAATTTGTTGTATCAGTATAATAATATATAAACCAGTTTACATAAATATTTAAAAGAAAGAAAAACACAAACCAATTACTAGAAAAAAAAATTAGGCACTATAGCTACCGTGCCAGTTGAATAAACCAAAAACACTACACAATAAATGTTGTAACATTTTCTCAAAACATTTATTTTAGTTGTAGTTGGTCACAGTCTCATATTTTATTGTCTTATTTTGGCTTGTAAGAAATTGACACGTTAATAATTGTGAAAATATTGTGAAATTTGTTATGTCAATATAACAATATATAAACCAGCTTACATAAATATTTAAAAGAGAAAAAAAAACACAAATCGATTACTGGGAAAAAAAAATTTAGGCACTATAGCTACTGTGGCAGTTGAATAAACCAAAAACACTATACAATAAATGTAATAACATTTTTTCAAAGTATTTATTTTTAGTTGTGGTTGGTCACAGTCTCATATTTTATTATTTTATTTTGACTTATAAGAAATTGACACGTCAATACTGGTGAAAATATTGTGAAATTTGTTATGTCAGTATAACAATATATATACCAGCTTACATAAATATTTAAAAGAAAAAAAAAAACACAAACTGATTACTAAAAAAAAAAAAAAAAAACTTTTGGCACTGTAGCTACTGTGCCAATTGAATAAACCAAAAACACTATACAATAAGTGTTGTAATATTTTCTCAAAACATTTATTCTTAGTTTGGCTGGTCACAGTCTCATATTTTATTATTTTATTTTGACTTATAAGAAATTGACACGTCAATAATTGTGAAAATATTGTGAAATTTGTTGTGTCAGTATAACAATATATAGATCAGCTTACATAAATATTTAAAAGAAAAAAAAAACACAAATCAATTACTTAAAAAAAAAAAAAAATCTTTAGGCACTGTAGCTACCATGACAGTTGAATAAACCAAAAGCACTGCACAATAAGTGTTGTAACAATTTCTCAAAACATTTATTTTTAGTTGTGATTGGCTACAATCTCATATTTTATTATTTTATTTCGACTTGTAAGAAATTGACTCGTCAATAATTGTGAAAATATTGTGAAATTTGTTATGTCAGTATAACAATATATATACTAGCTTACATAAATATTTAAAAGAAGAAAAAAAAAACACAAACCGTTTACTAAAGGGAAAAAAAAAAAAGAACTTTAGGTACTGTAACTACCGTGCCAGTTGAATAAACCAAAAGCACTGCACAATAAGTGTTGTAACATTTTCTCAAAACATTTATGTGGGGCCAGAGAATTTGGCTACCTCGGCCCATTTCATAATGAGCCCAAGGCTCACGCCGAGGAGGGAGGAATGTCCAAGAACGAACAAAGAAAGCCCAAAGTGCTGAGGAGCATAGCCGAGCATAGCCAAGGAGCATAGCCTCCCAAAGCATTCCAAAAAGAAGGATGAGTACGATAGACCAGCCATTAATGAGAAAATGACTCCTGAACTAATGTTCTGACCACATTAATGAGAAAATGACTCTGAACAGCGTTACCTCGGTTACCGCAACTCACAGAACACCAGAGAGGATGCCCAATAAGACAGGCACTCAAGTGTAGGCTTGGATGATCAATGGGTGGAAGGCCAAGATCGTTTAAAGAGGACTATATGAGAAGAGAAACCCACTGTAGAAGGGGGGCTGGAGAAAGGAAAAGAAAGCCTTATGGCAATCTTAAGAACCCCTGTAACCATTATCATCCAACATATATACAGGAGTAGAGCTCCTTAGATTATGACGAGGACAAATTTCCTCTGATAAACTTAGCTCATTTTTGTTCGATCAACATAAAAGCTCATTCTAACGGCCATCCATGCACTAAAGCCTAGCTCTTTGACCCGCTCTCTACAAATTTATTATACTGGGTCCACTGGGCCAAGATCCCATTCCTTTTTGGACTTTGTCCGAAAATCGAGACTCTACAATTGGCGTCGTTTGTGGGGAAAGCTTGTGGGATAGTGAGTGCAATGATTAGTTAAGATGGGATTAGGCCCCCATCAACAAGAGCCTCCAGGGAAAGCCGTTATGGTCTATACCTCGAAGTGCGGGTTATATAGGGAGGATTGCTGAATGGGGCACAATCCTAGGGGCTTCTGCCATTAGGTTCGTGCCTCGTACCTTTGTCCAGGATCTGGTCCTTGCAAATCTGGCGGCTGAGTTCGCCGGACCTCCATTAGAGGAAGGGGTAGTAACATAGAGCAATTCAAGGAGGCTCCGCGGTGGGGCTAGTTCTAGAAAGTATATGTTGATATCTTCTGACCTACTGAAGTGGTTAAACGGAATCTTAGCCATGACAGGTCCTTAGACCTCCAGCTTTGGGGGAATTAACACACACTGGTAATCATCTAAGTGTTAGACAGAACCAAGATCTTGCATGGCTCCTCAAACTACGAACCTATAGGGAAACTAATAACTTTTGATAATTATCTAAGTGTTAGACAGAATCAAGGTCTTGCATGGCTCCTCAGACTACAAACCTATGGAGAAACTAATAACTTTTGGTAATTATCTAAGTGTTAGACAAAACTAAGGTCTTGCATGGTCCTCGGACTTAAACTTATGGGGAGACTAATAACTTTTAGCAACTACCTAAGGGTTAAGTAGAATCAGGGCGTTGTACGGACCCTTGGACCACAGCCCTCGAAGAGATTAACTATTTCAGACATCTATCTGAGTGATGCGCAGAATCTAAAAGGAGTTCGGGTCCTCGGATCGCCTACCCTTTCCCCACTCAACAAAGATGTGAGCAAAGGTCTTGCATGGTCCTCGGACTCAAACCTATGGGGAAACTAACAACTTTTGACAATTGTCTAAGTGTTGGACAGAACCAAGGTCTTGTCCTCAGACTCAAACCTATAGGGAGACTAATAACTTTCAGCAACTACCTAAGGGTTAAACGGAATCAGGGCATTGTACGGACCCTTGGACCACAGCCCTCGAATAGATTAACTACTTCAGACATCTTTCTGAGTGATGCGTAGAATCTAAAATAAGTCCGAGTCCTCAGATCGCTTACTCTTTATCCACTCAACAAAGACGTGAGCAAAGGTCTTGTATGGTCCTCGGACTCAAACCTATGGGAAAACCAACAACTTTTGACAATTGTCTAAGTGTTGGACAGAACCAAGGTCTTGTATGGTCTTCGGACTCAAACCTATGGGGAGACTAATAACTTTCAGCAACTACCTAAGGGTTAAACGGAATTAGGGCGTTGTACGGACCTTTGGACCATAGCCTTTGAAGAGATTAACTACTTCAAACATCTATCTGAGTGATGCGCAGAATCTAAAAGGAGTCTGGCTCCTCAGATCGCCTACCCTTTCCCTACTCAACAAAGACGTGAGCAAAGGTCTAGCATGGCTCCTCAAGCCACAAGCCTATGGGAAACTATTAACTTTCGGCAAGCACCTAAAGGTTAAACAAAATCAGGATGTCATACGGATCCTCGGACCAGACGCTTGGGGAAAACCGATGCCATGGCGTCATTGTAAATGCCAAACAGAGCCTTAATGCACGAGGGTCCCCTCAGATGATCTACTTTAAATCCAACATCCTTTCATGATTGCACAGTTTGTGATATAGAGCACATGGTTGTGTCCCTAATTATTCCTACATGGCTAACTTATTTAAGGTTAGCAGCCAGGTGCTATTGTCAGTTTTGTTAAAGTCAGGGTGACAACTTTTTGTTATCGTCAACACCAGTTCCAAGCCCCGTTGGAAGGAAAAATATTAACATACACACTAAAATAATTACTGCAGAGAAATGAAAAATTAAAATTCATAAAGTAAAAAGTGCAGCCCTTTTTATTAAATAAAGGAAAGGTAAATCATACACCAAATAGCTTAGACAGGTTTGTTTTAAAGCTAACTATAAAAAGAGAGGCTGAAGCAGGCTTGTTTTAAAGCTAACTATAAAAACAAAGGCTAAGGCAGACTTGTTTTAAAGCTAACTATAAAAAGAGAAAGCCCATGAGAATGGAGATTCACCATCTTGTTTAGGCAACAATCGAGCCAGTAGGGGTGGTACCGATGATGAGAAAGAAGAAGAGGCGGAAGTGCCTGATGTCCCCATCCTAGGATGTTCCCTTGATTCTCTCCCAGTTTCATGATAATTAAGCATTGGAGACAGCAACACTTAGGCATCAACCATTCGGCAATCTTGCAAACCTCCATCGGTGTCCTACCATCAAGGTGAAACCCAAACTTTGTCGCACCGAAAGTCTGCTGCGATCTACGCCTACTTCGATTCTTGGTTGAAGGAGGAGGGTTTTCTTTCTTGCTCGATTGAAAGGTAGGAACATCTTTGGCCTCTGCTTCCTTTGCCTCAACTGTGTCGTCCAGGATTTGGGTGGCATTCTTGGTTCCTAAAAGGGGCATGGTCTCCTTACCCTTGCCTTTATCCAGGGCCATCTCATTCCCTGGACCTTGATCACGATCTTAGCAAGGTCCCTAGAAATGCTTAGAGGGTTGAGAACTTGAAGTTCCTGCTGAACTCGAAGATTTGTAAATGTAGAGGAAAGATTCCCCTGAGTGCCTTATATAGAAGGCAAAATCCAGCGGAAATTAATTCTCGCGGAACTCAAAGAGAGAGTTACAGGTGAAATAACTCCTGCCCAATTTTTGAAGAAATTCCGAACCGTTGGATCTGCGTCGCTTCGCAAAGGCATTAATGAGGGCACGCTCCATATACCGAAGCGCCAAGAACGCACCTTAGGCAGGTGAAGAAACTCAGGAGCTGACGTAAGACAAGACTTGATAAGCCATGACAAAGACCTGAGGACATCAAAATCCTCCTCTCCGTCCGAGGATCTGGACAGTAGGATTTTGAGGGGCTATTGTAGGCCAGAGAATTTGGCAACCTCAGCCCATTTCATAATGAGCCCAAAGCCCACCCCGTGGAGGGAGGAATGTTCGAGGATGAACAAAGAAAGCCCAATGTGCCGAGGAGCATAGCCGAGGATAATCCTGTCCTTGGTCAACCAAGATCATCGAAAGGAAGAGCGGCACACCATCAAAGACAGCCTCCCAAAGCATTCCAAAAAGAAAGACAAGTACGATAGACCAGCCATGGGAGCATGGTGGAGGAGCAACCCCAGGAGAAACTGTCACCTCCGCATTAAATGCCCACAACTAATGTTCTGGTCACATTAATGAGAAAATAACTCCTGAACAGCGCTACCTCGGTTACCGCAACTCATAGAACACCAGAGTAGATGTCTGATGGGACAGACACTCAAGTGTAGGCTTGGATGATCAACGAGTGGAAGACCAAGATCATTTAAAGATGACTATATAAGAGGAGAAACCCAACACAAAGGGGGGGCTGGAGAAAGGAAAAGAAAGCCTTATGGAGATCTCAAGAACCCCTGTAACCATTGTCACCCAACATATACACAGGAGTAGAGCTCCTCGGATTGTGCCGAGGACAAACTTCCTCTGATAAACTTAGCTCATTTTTGTTTGATCAACATAAAACCCATTCTAATGGCTATCCATGCACTAAAACCTAGCTCTTTGACCCGCTCTCTACAAATTCATTGTACTGGGTTCGCTGGACCAAGATCCTATTCCTTCTTGGGCTTAGTCCGAAAATCGAGACCCAACAATTTATTTTTAGTTGTGATTGGTTAGTCTCATATTTTATTATCTTATTTCGACTTGTAAGAAATTGACACGTTAATAATTGTGAAAATATTGTGAAATTTGTTGTGTCGGTATAACAATATATATACCAGCTTACATAAATATTTAAAAGAAAAAAAAAACCAATTACTGAAAAGAAAAAAAAAAAACTGTAGCTACTGTAGCTACAGTGCCACTTGGCACTGTAGTACTGTTCAAAACTTGGGGAAAAAAAAATGGCTCTTGAAACCAAAGCACTGTAGCTACAGTGATTTAGCCGGGAAAAAAAAATGTAGCTACTGTAGCTATAGTGCCACTTGGATCTGTAACTACTGTTCAAAAAAAAAAAAAAAGAAAAGAAAAAGGCAAAGTGGCTCACTAAAATGACATTGTAGATGAACAGTGCAAACTGTAGCAGCATTGCCACTTTTCACAAAACATTTATTTTCAATTGTGCTTGATCACAATTTTATATTTTATTATTTTATTTTGACTTATAAGAAATTGACACTTCAATAATTGTAAAAATATGGTAAAATTTGTTGTGTTAGTATAACAATATATATAAAAGAAAGAAAAATGGAAGACAAAAAAAAAAAAAAAAAAAAAGCCTCACCAAAGCACTATTACCGTTACAGTGCTTGCACAGTACAAGCACACTGAGTGCACAATGCCGAAGCACTGTAGCGGCATAGCCGCTTTTTATATATAAGAAGATAAGAAATAGTTAAACTACTCTCCGATCATCGGCTCACTGCATGCGCCATATATGTCGTATGTGCATCGTTAGAGGCGCTTTTATTCTTTCTTTTTTATTTTTTGTCAATTTTATTTTATCATTATTGTCAATGTAAGATAGTTTTTTAAGAGCATCAAATTAGAATATCATGTAAATGTTATGAAAGGTATAAAATTTATATTAGATCACGTCACGTTTTCCAAAAGAGAAATTTATATTAGATCATGCTTATAAAATTAACTATTTTTTTTAGAAACAAAAAAAAAAACATATATATATATATATATATATATATATAAATTCAACCAAAAACTACATCATAAATATGTTTACAATATTTGTAAAAACAGTACATTCTACATATTCAACTACTAAGAACATTTTCATATTAGAGCATCCATATTGGTGGAGTTATAATTTTAGTTATTTGGCACCACAAAAAGTTATTTTTTCTATTTTACCTTCTCGTTTTACAAAACATCTAACATCAGTGGTTTTATTTTAGCTTTAACTACAATCAAGATAAAAAAGAAAAAGAAAAAAAAAGAAATCAGTCAAAATAATTGAAGTAGTGTGAACGCAAGAATAAAAAAGTGTTTTTTTTTTTTTAACCTTTGAGCTACAGTGCATAGCCATCTTTGGCTGTGCACTGTAACAAAGAAGCCAAAATTTTTGGCTATAGCTCCACCAATGGAGCCTTACTTTTGCATTTGGTGGTGCTAAAAATAGCAATATAACTTTTTAGCACCACCAATACTAATACTCTTATACATTGCATGACAGTTTGATGATTGGTGTAGCTTCATATCCCATTATTCCTAGAAAAATCTACAAATTAATTAGTTAAAAAAAGAAAAACAATAATATAAAAAGAGAAGTGTTATGTTCACAATATTTTCATAATAAATTATAAGTGGTTAAGTTTTTAATAGTTTTAATTTGAATCCATTACTGAAATTACTTTTTTGCCATCAATAACAGCCAATAATAACTTTCCACTTAAGATTTGTTATGAAAGTACTATAAAAATGTTGTGGACATCACATTTCTACAAAAGTTTTTCTTGTTTGCAATGTGAACTACTTAGACACAATGTTGATCTAATTTCCATGTTAAATATATATAAAACAGTAATAGTTGCATTGTAAAAATTTATATGTTTTTCATGTTTGTTTGTTTTGAATATTAAAACTTTTAGAACATTAGTATTGGTGTAGGCATTTTTCTAAAATGCTAAATTTACCATCAAAATTTAGTAAAAGTGGGCTGCATGACTGCATCAGTGGATGCGAAGCCAAATTTTTTGGCTTTTGAGCTAGGATGGAAAAAGAAATTTTAAAATTTTATTAATATATATATATATATATATTATGTTATTGTGTTGGTGGTAGTAATTGTTGTTTATTGTAGTAGATATATTATTTTATTGTATTGTTTATATTATTTTATTGTGTTAACTATTAAAATAAAACTACTGATATTAAGTGCTTTGTAAAGTGAGGTAGTAATTAAATAGACAAATTAGCTTTTTGTAGTGTCAAATTACTAAATTTTTGGCACTACCACTGCTGATGGTCTTAGTGGATAAAGATGAAAAATCCACTATAGGAAGTTTTAGGGGATCACATTGCAAAAGAGTATTTCGCTTTTTTGCTGCTGTGGTAAGCTGATTTGAAAATTGAGGAATACAGTGCAATGGAGACTGGAGAGGGTTATATTTGCCGTGAAAACAATATTGAAGGCAACCAAGAATTTTGACATTTTATGTCTTAATTGCAAGAAAAGAATAGTCAGGTAATTAATAAGTCACCATGAGCAGTGCTGATGGCATTGGCAAAAAACACAAATGGACCATTTTGTGTGTATATATATAAATGATAAAAGAAGAGTAGAATGTGGTTGTGGTTGTGGTTGTGGTGGTAGTGAAAAGTGGCGTTGAGTAAAGGGCTGATAATGAATTAAAAAACCATGCTAAACCGCTCTATAAAATTTTGGTGTACAAATGGACCATTAAAAGTAAACTGTGAGGATGCCTCTTCTCTTGCCTTAGCTAAATGGGCACTATGTAATGGTTAATCTAGCTGTATTAATTTTAACTTTGCTCAATTATTTTTTTATTTAATGTAAATTTTAACATATCCATTATTGGATAACATTTTTTCTATTCTCCATACTTACAAAATTTTTGAAAAATCAAATACTAATAGCTATGTCATTAATTAAATGTTTAAATTTTAAGTTTTAAGTTTTTGTAGTCTAAAATTATGCATAAAAAATAAGTTTATGAATCAAATAGTAAATAACATCTGATTGGCATGAAATTTGACGTGCATGTTAATAACATTAAAAACATGCAATTCGTGGATTAGATTTTCAAAATGCGTCGTCATGCTAAATTTTTTAATTGAAGTTGTAGCCGTTTGCTACAACCAAGTTTGTAGACAAACTTTGTTCTTAATTTTAATCTAGCTCCTCTATGATGGGGGGACATCCATATCTTGAAAGAAGATAGCAATATTAAATCGATGAGTGATGTAAAAACTATACAATCAATGCAATATATAGGAGCAACAACTTTACATTAACTATAGTTGTAGATTCCAATTAGTTCAGTTGGTAAAGTATTTCATATCGTCAAATAAAAAATTTGGAGTTCAAACCTTACCTATGCTAAAAACCAATGTGTTTTAACTTAATAATAAAATCAATTATCATGAAGTAGATGCAATATATTTAAATTCTATTGTATCTATATATATATATATATATATTAAAAAAAAAAAAAAAAAACCAACTAGAGTAAAGTTAGGTTCATAGTTTGGTCTACTTGTAATGTAGATTACTTGTTTTACAAATGCATGCGTCTACAAGCATCCCTCTCAAAGTTAAGGTGACAAATTTAAGGTATTATCGGTTCTCCTAAAGTTTAAACTATTAAGAAGTGGTAAATTTAATCATTTAATAGTAATTCTAACACCCTTTCTCATAATAAGTGAGGCCTAACACGTAGATTTTTTAACATATTAAATGAGAGGTAGAGTGGAGATAGATATGGAACTCAGGATCTCCTACTATAATACTATGATAAATTACCGTTTGTCCCAAAATTTCAAATTATTATGAAATAGTAAATTTAATTATTTAATCATAATTCTAACAAAATTGACTTCAATAAACTCATTTAATAATATCAAGTTGACTATTAATAGAGATAAGATTGAATCTAAAAAGTCTAAAGAAAATATCGAGGAAGAAAGTGAAAGTCAAACATATATGTTAAGAAACATTTACATTGAATTAATAAATATCATTATTGTAAATTTAAAATTTATAATAAATAAATAATAAAAAAAACCATTAATGGGATATAAAATAGTCAACTTGATATTGCTATCTAGAATGATAGAGTTCTATCAATGGAAGTGATTCAATGATAGAGCTCTAAAATGATATACACAATGTACATTACACCAGCCAGGGTATGGAAGGGTGCTAACGTGGCTAGATCCAAACCCTACGCGTGGGCTAGCCACGAAAGAAGGAGGGGAAATATTGGCTGAAGAAGCGAATCTTTGACTCATGCCTACAGCATGACCACCTTAGGGAAGAGTGAGATTTGCATCTGACATGGACATCAAGCACTTGCATAAAAGGAAGATAGCAACCCTCTACGATCAGAAGCTATAAAACACCCTTATTGGCTGCTTTTGTGCCAGACCACTGTCAAGGACATGTGCATCACTCCTAACTCCCCTGATGTCCATGGTTTGCTCCCCACGTTGTAGCAGAGCTATCTTCCATCCCACTACCCTGACATTGGTGTGTTTTCTCTCTCCTCCAACCTCAACATAATACAATAGTTGTATTGAGATTCAAATGGAGGAATCATAGTTTGACACTTGCCCCTATGTACCTAACAACATTCATCGTACTATAAGAGGAATATGTTGTTGGGCAATTATGGCAAAAACCTAGGGAAACCAAGAGAAAGAGCAGAAAGTTTGGGTAGGAAAGTGTTGGGCTTTGTGGAGCCTAGTTATGTTTGATTCGGTTGACGACTCGACTTGACTTGAAATAATATTGAGTGGTTTTTAATGGGAGATTTTCTGAGGCTTAGTCCATGGAGTGGAGGCTTGGGCCAACAGGCCCAAGTCAGAGTGCTCATGGATAAGCCTCTTAGGGGTCCAAGGGCAACGCCCCCAAGAAATTTTTTTTGGCCCATTTTGTATCCTGTGTGCAGGATATATAAAATGTAGTTTTGGTGATTAGAGTTTTTTGGTTGTTGTTGTCGTTCTTGAGAGATTGAAACATTGTAGCCGCACTTTGTATTTTTCTCGGATAATAGTGAAATCCCTACAACTCTATAGATGTAGGCAAATTGCTGAACCACATAAATTTTATCTTGTGCGTGTGATTATTTTCTTTTGCGTGTGTTTTCTCTATTTTTGTTTTCTCACAAGTTGGGAATTTCAGGTTAATTCCCTACAAAAAGTGAGGTAGAGAGAAAAGGCTTTCTTTGAGAAAGAATATCACCATTGTACAAAGACCTTCATTTTTACATAATAGAGAGCTCTAAAGAGTGAGGGACATTCTCCCCTTACTCACCCGTGGTTTTTCATTTCTTTTGAAGGGTTTTCCACGTACTTCCATAGGCCTTCTTTACTTTCCACGTTATGCTTTCCATTTCTCTCGACATTGAATTGTTAAAGTTTTCATTTTTATTGTTCTTAAACTTTTTCACTTAAATGTACTGTTAGATGCATCAACCATCCGCTTACATAGTTTTGATAATCTAACTTGCACATACACGCGATAAATCAATTTGAACCTATGATGTACACTTCATAACAATTATTTTTTATCATTAAGCTAAAATATCAATTGATTTTTTATATATGTTATGATTAAAGGAAATGTTAACCAATGCCCTTAAGAACTATTTTTAGAAACATTTTATTGGGAGAATGATAAAACAATAATTATTGTCGACAGTTTTTTATATTTCTTATGAAAATGGTGTCAAAATTTTCATATTATAATTTATTAACAATTGTTATAAGGGCATTCATCCATTAAGATGACCCTAAGATTAAATCAAGGTCCTTTGTTCAAGGGACAAATTACTTTGCTAATCAAAAATACTGAAAACCACCCTTTAGAACCTCACCAATAAGTGGTAGCTTTAGAATAGTAAAAATGATTACCAACTCAAACCAATAAATAATAAAAATTCCCACAAAATAATAAATAATAAAAAGTATTGTACATAATTAAAAATAAAAATAAAAAAGCACTCAAATCAAGAGGGGAAAAAATAATGAAAGAATCCTATAAGAGCATTCTCATTGAGGATTGAAAATGGGAAATGTAGGGAAAATTTAGCATTAAGGCACAAAAATAGCCTAGCAGCCAGACTTGTATCCTAAAAAAATTTACAATAGTGCTACAATACTCACAAATTTGTGATGATACTGTAGAACAATTCTAAAAATAAAATATTCTTTTTTATTCAGTTTCTTTCTCTCTTACTCACTTGTCTTCCTCTTTCTTTACTCATCCTCTCTCTTCTCTATTTTCTCTCTGTCTCCCTCTTCTCTATTTGTTGGTGTGGGGGCTTCGTTGTCATGGGTGATGGATTTCTAGATTGGCGTAGTGGAAATCAGCATTAGAAATTGGCATTTGGCTTCTTTTGGTTTTTTTGGCCCCACTCTTTGTTCCAATAGTCACATTCCAATCAATTTCTTGGAATTTGCGTGGTGGCGAGGCTGGTGGCGCAGCTAAGTTCGGCATGGCGCTTGGAGGTCAAGGCGGTGGAGATCGACCTAGAGACTGGCATTTGGTGGGTTTGGTGATGTTGGCATGTTGGCCGGTTTATGGGTTTGGTGGCCGACGTTTGGTGATTTTGTCCTTTGATTCTCATCGTGGTTGTGATTGGTGTTTGGATTGGTTGGTTGGGTTGCTATGGGTTTGCTAGGTTTTTAGTTGGTACTTGGTGGGTTTTATTTTTATTTTTATTTTTTTTGGGTTTTTGGTTCCAGTGGGATTTTGTTGGGCAGAGGGTAATGGTGGCATGGTGGGCATGGTGGTGGCATGGTAGTGATTGTTTGTTTAGTTGTGGCCGGTGCTAGAGGTTGAGAGAGAAAGGGAGGAAAATGAAGAGAAAAAGAGAAATAGTAAAAAAAGGAATAAAAAATAATATTTAAATAAAATGGGAAAAAATAGACTTTTGGGATGTTAAGTGTATTGTAAAATGGTATAGTATAATTGATAAAGTAGCTTTTCGGAATGGTAAAATAGGATAGGATGGCATTTGCCATTGTGAATGCTCTAAGGCATACAAAAGTATTGAGCAAAAGAATCCACTGTCCAGAACCAGTTAAATTAGGCATAGAATATTTAGTAGCCATGTAAATCAGGTGCAAAACTTGAAAAATTTTCTCAAAGACTCGTAGTGCATGCCTGAACCTGAAATGGAAACATTTATAAGCATTAAAAAAAATTTAAATAAGACACTTTAAGCAGAACCAATTAAATTATCCTATAAAAAAAAAAGATCCAATTAAATTAGGAACAAAGTTTAGCTACAAAAATGATTGTAGCTTTAGGCTACAATCTTATTCAATAAAATAAATATTATTACAAATTTTGAAAATCTAACCGTTGAATTGCATGTTCTTTACATTCTTAATACACATGTCAAATTTTGTGTCAATCTGATATTATTTACTATATAATCTATAAGCTTATATTTTATACACAATTTTAAACTACAAAAAGTTTCAATTTAAAGAATTTACTGATGACATAGCTATTAATCTTTAATTTTCTATAAATTTTGCAAACATGGAGTATATAAGAAGAAAATGTAATCCAGTGGTAAATTTGTCAAAATTCACATTCAATAAAAAGATATTGAGTGGTGAATTTGTAGCTAAACTTTGTCCTTAAATTAGGCACAGAATATTTAGTAGCCATGTAAATCTAGCACAAAACTTGGAAAATTCTCTCATAATGCATGCTTGAACCATAAATGGAAACATTTATAAGCATAAAAAAAAAAATAAAAAAAAAATAAAAAAATAAAACCCTCTATAAACTAGGCTTGATTTGGGGCTAAAATAGTCAAGTACCACTATTTGGCAAAATATGTAGGGATTTACTATTGTTTGCAAAATAATTAGGAATTTATCACTTTTTTAAAACTCGAATTCCATGAAAAATAACCACCAATTTTTTATGCAAAATAGCATGGCAAACTTGAAGGCTATTTTAGTTCCAAAAGAGTAATATATTTATATGTATTTCTAAAACAGTGGTAGATCCCTACGTATTTTGCCAAATTGTGGTATTTGGTCATTTTGGCCTTGATTTGGAGCATATATACTACCTCATATACATGCATATATGATTGTGGGGTATAAGAATTTAAATAAGGCACCTGTGCCACATGTCATATCCATGGCCGAGGAGTCCATTACCAAGCCGAGAATGCCACATGCTCGGATAGTAAGACCACATCGATGGCACATTGCTAGAGGAGGTTTTACTACTGAGGGAAAGCTTCGAAAAGGGGTTGGCTCTGACATGACTGAAGGGGTGGTGGCTGGCCCCACATTTAATGCATCCCACCAAACCCCCTAACTGCATTTATGTGGAGAAGACCCCTGAACAATGCTGTCTTGGCTACCGCAACTCACAGAGGGCTTGGGAAGGTATCTGATGGGATAAGCACTCAAGTGGTGTACTGGACAATCAACAAATGGAGGGTCAAGATTGCCTGAAGGGAGCAATATAATGTAAGAGACCCTCCAAAGGATGAGGAGAGACAAAAATTTGTAGTAAAAACACTGTAGTATTAAGAAAAGTGACTGTAATCAAAGTTAAGAGAAATATTTTTTAGAACTACTCTCCTCGAACATTACCGAGGAAGAATATCTGTGTGTCATGTTTGTCTATTTATTACTTTTCCTTGTTCTCTTACCATCCTTAGCCCATTAAGGCCGTCGTCCACTTCATTGAAACCCAGCTTTTCAGCCCACTCTCTACAAATTTATTGTACTGGACTCTTTGGACCTTAGTCCATTCATCTTTTGAAACTAAGAGCTAAAGCCCACCCCTGCTATGATATACCTATTAAGGGAAAAAAATTGTTTGTGTATGTGGTTTTTTTTTTTTTTTGAATTTTTTTTTGAATTTTTTTCTTAGTCAACAAATAGTTGTGGCGGCGGTGGTGTAGCCAAAGGTCTAATATATATATATATATATATATATCGAAACCTCTGAAACTCCCACTAATTTCCATGTCAACACATTATTAAAAAAAAACATAAAAAAAAAAAAAAAAAACGTAATAACAATTTTCTAAAACCCAATGCTCTACCCTTTCCCTTTCCCTTTCACGATGCTCTGCCTTTCCCAACACAAACCAAAACAGAACATTTGAGCACAAACCCAAACCAAAGCCAAAATAATTCCCATCTCCCTCTTCGTCATCTTTCACCTCATCCCATAAATTTCTTCAAACACAATGCACACCCAACACAAACCAAACCCATAAATCACCAAAACCAAAATAATCTCATCTCTCTCTTCGTCATCTTCCTCTTCATTCCATAAATTTCTTATTTGTAAGGGAAAAAAAAATGCAATAGGGGCTACGCCAAGTTGAAGTAGCCGGTTGTGGTGTCACGCCTTCATCTTCTTCTTTTTTTCTTCTTTTCGTCCTCCATCTTCTTCTTTTCCTCCTTTTCTTTTTTTTGTCCGTCTCTAGTCATTGTTGTAGTTTCTCTCTTTTAGTTTTTGTACTCTTTTTTATGTTTCCAAAGCCTCCACGTGACTTGCATTGAGAAAGTAGAAAGCTTTTAATTTTTGAAAAAAAGATGGGTAAAATGTTTTAGCCATCAGTGGCGACGCCACGTTATGTTCAGGGTGTTCCCAGGAACACCCTAAACTAGAAAAAAAAATTATATGTATTAATTAAATTTTTTTTATTTGTTTATCCTTAAAAAAAAAAAAAAAAAATTAGGAACACCCTCAATAAAAAAAAATTAAAAAAAAAAAATTTGTTCTAATTTCAAGCCCAAAAAAATGGTAACAGAGCAAGAGGCAAGCTCATGGATTCTAAAAAAAAACAATGGACGGCAAGCCCACAGCAAGCCCAACATCAAGCCCACGGTAAGCCCAACAGATGGTAGCAATCCCAGTAGCCCATGGATTATCAAAAAAAAAAAAAAACCTAACCTAATATAATAAAATCAGATCGGGCCTCAAGCAGAACCCAAATTAAAAACTCTCTCTCTATCTCTATCTCTAAAAAAATTTTGAAACTTTTCGAAAACCCTAATTGAAAATGAAAGAAGCAATAGGGTCTCTCTCTCTGTGAGCGGCGCCGAGGAGGCTGGCATTTTGGAGCTCGATTTCGGTGAGTTGTTGGTCGTGGTCCATCTCAATGATGAGTGGCACAACCAGGATTAGGAAGGTGGTGCTAGCGATCCACGCCGCCTTGCTAGTGTTATGGAGGAGCTTTTTGGACACGACGGAGGCTTCAGAGGCGATGCGTTTGGCATGGATAACAATGGACAGCTGGGACACGTTGCGGCTGGCCCTAGATATGAGGGAATGTTCGCTTTCCTTGCCTTAGGTCACTTGCTTTTTCCCTTGAGATGACCAATGGAACGAACGGAGAAGGAGATCTCCAGAATTCACCAAGTGCTGGACCCAACGGCAGTCCACAGAGTCACTCCTTTCTCTGATCTATCGGAGGAGGAGTTTGAGCCTTGAGGAGTTGTACACAGGTGTGACTCAGACTCTCTCTCTCTATCTCTCTCTCTCTCTCTCTCAAAGACTTTGAACTGTCTGTGATTGTCACAGAGTCACTCCTTTCTCTGATTTGTCGGAGGAGGAGTTTGAGCCTTGAGGAGTTGTACACAGGTGTGACTCAAACTCTCTCTCTCTCTCTCTCTCTCTCTCTCTCTCTCTCTCTCTCTAAGACTTTGAACTGTCTGTGATTGTCATTTGTTTGTTGGTTTGCCTTTGCGTAGTTTACTTTATAAATTTTTATTAATATTTGCCCTGTTTTTGGAGTTATCTGTTGGTATTTGTGTAGTGTTGGTGTGATAAATTAATTGTCTTTTAGTGTTGGTATTGTGTTTTTGGTGAGATACAATTAATTGGCTTTATTTGATTGGCTCTAGTCTTGTGATTGGCTTTAGTCTAGTCTTGTCTGTTGTTTTGCCTTTTACTTAGTTTACTTTATAAATTTGGGTGTTGTTGTGATTGGCTTTAGTCTAGTCTTGTCTGTTGTTTTGCCTTTTACTTAGTTTATTTTATAAATTTGGGTGCTGTTAACGGGTGCTAGACAGCACCAGTTAATGTGATAAAATTAAAAATAAACTATTCTTTTTTTTTTTTTTAGGAATGTGAAAAAAATTGAATATGCATTAAATGTGTGTTAATATAGATAGAGAAAGTCAAATTATTTTGTGATAAATCACAGTTGAAAAGTAAAATTTTGTCAATTTTCAATGCAGTGGGATTTGTGATAGGTAATAAATGAACCACAACTAGTTCATTAACAGGTGCTAGCCGACACCTGTTAACAAAGTCCTATAAATTTTTATTAATATTTGCCCTGTTTTTGGAGTTATTCGTTGGTGTTGCTAGTGCAGCAGTGTAAGTAATGAACAATTATTTAATTAACCAATAATTAATTGCAGGATGCAACTAATAAACAATAATTAATAATTTAATTAATCAATACATTATAAAAAACAAACAAATTAAATTATGTTACTATATTAAGCTAAACAACAATAAATAATTTTATAATTAATGAAACAACAATATGACAAATTATAGTTTATAAAAGACAAACAAATTAATGAAACAACTAAATAACAATAATTAATAATTTTATTAATATTTCAAATAAACTTATAGTTTATTGTTTATTCTTTTGCTAGAATTATGGACAAGTATTTGATAAGAAAATCACGTACCCAAGATTCATCTGCTATGCAAAATTCATCTTTATCTTCTAAGCAAATTCGTGTTGACTTTAACTTAGAAATTCTTAAGGAACACCCTGAAAAAAATTCCTAAAGTCGCCACTGTTAGCCATTAGTTTTTTTTAGCTTTGAGCCAATGTAATGTGAGACTTGTAGTGATGATACTAAATTGATTGACATGCAACAAATATCTTAAGTACTTTTAATTCTTATATTACTTAATTGTGACACGTATATTTACCTTTACTTTTAATAAAATAACTTTAAAAAATCTTTTTAAAAACTTAAAATAAATACCTAAAATCTAAAAATTATTTAAAAAACTATCTAAATAAATTCTCTAAAAATTTAAAATTACATAGACTAAAAAAAATAAAAATAAACACAAAAACAGATGAACAAACCCAAAAAATCCAACACCATGAACAAACCCAGTATATCCACATTGTAAGGCCTTCAAAGGACTTTTTCATCTTTTGATAAGTATTCATTGGCGAAAATGGGTTAATAACTTTTTTTTTCCTAACTATCTAGTTAGTAGTTCCAGTTTTGAAACTATATTATTTAGTAGCATCTTGACCCTCAAAGAATCGATTTTTGCGCTTATACCTCGAGTCTTTAAGGCTTGGTTTTTATAGTTTGACATGGCCTGTTTCCAGGTAGCGTCTACATGTAACTCGAGTCTTAGAGACTTGAGTTACACGTAGGCTCCACATAGATCTCGACCCTTAGAGACTCGGTTTGCTAAAAGTGAAACCGAGTCTCAGAAACTCGATTTTGGTATATGGTCAGTCCCCCTGGCCTGGTCATGTCTGGTCCCATCATGTCACAATGCCACTGACACGTTTTTGTAATGTAGCTCTGCCTGGACAGCCACTGACTTCTTCACGTTTTTGTAATGTAGCTCTGTCTAGACGTAAAGCCACTAACTTCTTTATGTCACTTACAAGCCTTCTTAGTCAACAAAATTTGCTTCTCTCTCAACACATGCTCTCTCACTCATACAGATATTGCTCCTCTCTCAACTCATACTCATTCAGTAGCAGAACATACTCCCTTTTAACTCTCATACAAGCCCATCATTGTAGTCTCCCTCTCTCCCTCCCATTCTCACTCTCATACAATCCTAGCAGTACATTTGCACATTCTCATGTCAGGTAAGGGTCTCCTCACTCTCTAGTTGGTTTAGTGTACATAACTGCTTTAGAAAGTGTTGCTTGTATTGAATTTGTCATGACATTTCCTGATAAAAATATTTGTTTGTAGTAACCACTTAATATATGTATATGTTTATATCTATATATATATATATATATATGTATATATGTATTATATATATATATATATTGATATATATGTATATATACCAATTTATATATATATATTGTGAGGCCCGTGGGCCTGATAGCCTCGGCCCATCGGATAGCCTCGGCCCATCGGATAGCAGGCCCAAGGCCCATGCCGAGGAACACTGACTATTCAAGGCTAAATTGGGGAAAGCCTCTTTTCCCAATCCACGCCGAGGACCACCTCATCCTCGGCCTGACAAGGGTGACTTTCGGGAAAGATCAGGCCCAAAGCAAGCTGTCACCCTCGCATTTAATGCATTCACCTAACCCCCCTGGCCGCATTAATGGGGATATAACCCCTTAGCAGGGCAATGTTGATCAGAGTGAACCACTCGAGTACTGATAAGGCCTCTGATGGGACGAACGGCCAGAAGAGAGGCAAATGAATGATCAACAGATGGAATAAGGAGATAGGAAGATGAAGATTATATAAGGAAAGCAAGTAAAGTAAAAAAGGGAGAGGAAAAAAGAGAAGAAAAAGGCTTCCTCGGCCATGGGCCGAGGAGCATCCTCCTAGTTGTATAGAAACTCTAAGTATCTTTTTATAAATGAAAGTTCATGCTCGGTGAACGAAGGCCAGCGCCTAAACCTTTAACCCACTCTTTATAAATTTATTGTTTGGGCTGGATTGGGCTGAAAACCCATTCATATTCAGGGTCAATCCAAATTGAGTCCCTACATATATATATATATATAAGATTATATATATATATATATATTTATATAGATTTATATATGTATATATATACCACTTTATATATATATATATATATAGATTTATTTATTTATACGTATACCACTTTATATATATATATATATGTATACCACTTTATATATATATATATATATTTATTTATTTATATAGATTTATATATGTATATATATATATATATTTTATTCATGATCCAGGAAGTCTTTTTGTTAGATTTCGGTGAAGTTAGCTGCTTCTTTTTCTCCATAATTTGGAGTAAATTTGAGTTTGTATATCACATGTGGTATATTTGAATGTATATTAGTGCCTTGATTTTGAAATTATATGAAATCTCTAATTTTGATTGCTCATGATCATATTCAGATTACTGTTATTTTTTTTTTTTTTGGTAATGTGTGATGAACCCTACTCTATGTTATTTCATTAATACAAAAATATTTTAACTTAACTAAAATTCAATACTTTTATAAATAGTATAATTAATTGTTTATTTTGGTCAAACGTTATAATATTATTATATTTAGTTTGTTTCAGTACGAAATGATAATGATTGCGCTAGTATAATTGTATGTGATGTGGGGTGAGTATATGCAATTGTGGCGTGAGAAGTTGTAATTTTTGTATTTTGAGTAGATAGAAAAAGTTTTGTAATTGATGTTAAATGAAAGAGATAAAATATGTCACTAACGTACTTTACTTGACTCTCTAATAGGTTCACAATCTTTGAAGAATATTGATATAAATATATACTTCGGTGGACCCCTTGACAATCCTAGAGAGATTGATGGATTCCCGTTTAAAGGGCGGGGTATCGAATGCTACTACATGATGATACGTTGTAAGTTGAAGACGTTGAATGATTTGAAGAGCAAAATAATGGACGAATTGAATTTGAACCGTGCTTGGTATGATATCAAGATTATTTATCGTTACCCACAAGAAGTCCTTCACGATCAGATAAATTACAGGTATATGGCGATCAAAGAAGACAAACATGTAAAGATGATGTTTAATAGGATAAAAAAAAATGCCCCAAGTAAATGCTGCTAAGTTGTACGTAAGTTTAGAGGCAAGTGCAGAAGTTGAAACTGAGGTGGTGCAAGAAACAACTACGTCTTTACAATTTACAACCCTAGATGATGGATGCACTACAATGGACTAGTATACAATGGACCAGTATACAATGGGAGGGTATACAATGGACTCTTCAATGGGAGGTTATATGCTCCCATTTCAAGATTATGTTGCCAATACTAACCCTCCATCCTCAAGAGACACATTTAGAGGAGGAAGACGAAGACGAAGATGAAGACGAAGATCATGCAGCAAATGATGGTGAAAATATTGATGGTGTGGATGAGTATGAAGAGATGATTTAGCGAGGCGACTTTGAGAATGATGTAGATGACCACGAAGTCATTCCCACTTTTGAAGAGGAAAATATGGAATACCACGATGAAGGTGCTGCAGACGATGATATTGGCATCCAGCATGAAACAAATACGACCACTGGCTACAAACCTCCTGCCGACTCATTCTACGCAAATACTTGGGAAAATATGGTTGATCCTTCACATCTTCAGATACCATTTGTTTCTACTTGGGAAGATGGGATGCATTTTTGTAAAGGATTGACTTTTGCAAATAAACAGGTGGTGAAGCGTTCATTGACAATATACGCAGCAAGTCATAATAGAAATTTTAGAATCCGAAGGTCGGCCACAACTAAATTGTGCGCTGCATGTGTTAACAACAACTGCAAGTGGTACGTTAGGGCATTTATGAAGGCTAAACTTAATGGTCTGTGGATGGTCACGTCTTATGTGGGTCCACACACTTGTATACCCTTTGGCCTACATCGAGACGGTAGAATGATGGATTCTAATTTTGTTGCATCAAAAATTATGGAAAAATTGCGAAAAAATCACACTGCTCATATTGATGAGCTCTGGGAGATCATACATACTAAGTATAATCATAAGCTTTCTTACTATAAAGTATGGGACGCAAAACAAAAGGCAATTGCTAAGATATTTGGGGATTGGGAGGAGTCTTACTAAAAGTTGCGAAAGTTGTTATTGGCATACTTGGATCAGGATTCGGGTACCTGGTACAACTATCACACCATACCTAGGCCACTCGAAGGTACTGTGTTACTGCGTTATGTATATTGGGCATTCGCTCCATGCATTGCTACATTCCAATATTGCAGGCCGGTGATCAGTATTGATGGGACTCATTTGTATGGTAAATACAAAGGGGTATTGATGATTGCAATGACAACCAATGCTAACCAAAAGGTTTTACCTCTCGCCTTTGCTGTTGTGGACAAGGAGTCAGGGGCTAGTTGGGGGTGGTTTTTAGAGTGTCTAAGGACTTCGATAGAGCATGTCATACCCAACCGGGGCATTTGCATTATTTCTGATCGACATAAAGGTATCAAATGCGCCATTCGAGAGTGGCCTAGAGGTCAGGATGGAACAGAACGGGTATTTTATCGATATTGCCTTTGACATGTTGCTAGCAATTTCAACACACACTTTAATGACCCGACTCTAAAGGCATTGACCCTGAAAGCTGGATATGCGACTCAAGCAGCTAAATTTGAGTCTATAATGCAAACCATTAAGGAGGCCAAGATTAATTTACTGAGGGGTGTAGACCCTACTGATCGCCATGTTGCACGCTATATGCCACACACATATCTAATAAGTGAGGATGTGGAAAAATGGACCCAGTCACATAATGGTGGAAGACATTACGGGGCAATGACAACCAATATCTCTGAGTGCTTTAACGGGGTACTTAAAGGTGCCCGTGATTTGCCCATTGCTGCAATGGCTGAGTTCACTTGGGCCAAACTTGTTGCATATTTCCACGATCGACATAAACAAATTTCTTCTGATCTCTCTGGAGGTAAGTTATGGAGTGATTATGCAATGGAGATCTATAACAAAAATGAGTAGAAAACCCAAGGACACACTCTGAGGCATTTTAATCATGAAACTGGTGTATATCAAGTGGTTACCTTGTACAACGACCATAGAGGTGGAGGGGGAAACCACAGTCATGAAGTGCACGTATTTGCTAGGACATGTGACTGCGGAAAGTGGCAAAACTTGAAGATCCCTTGTTCACATGCAATTACAGTTCTGAAAGCTCTGCACCACGATGCGACAAGCTATATCGACCCATGTTACAGTTTAAGCAACGCGATCTACACATATTCACATCATTTTGTGGTGCCTAAGTCAGAGTCCTTGTGGAGGGACGTTCGTGAACCACGGTGGGTGCCTGACCCACAGTTGTTGCGGGCCAAAGGTGGTCCTGTGAAGTCCAGATTACGGAATGAAATGGATGGGGTATGGCGAGAACGGGGAAGCCAGAGGGAAGATTCGAACTTGAGGGAGATTCAACCGAGGCAGCGATGCGGAGTGTGTCATGAAGAGGGGCATAACTGCAGATGCTGTCCCATTTCCCGTGGGGCTTCGACAAGTGGTAGTGCTATAAACTAGGCAAGTGCCCTCATTGTTTTTATATAATATGCAATCAATTTCATTTGGTTTTTGTTCTTCGCATTTGGAAACTAACAACTGTATTTTAATGTTTGTCAGGCGAGCAAAGACTCGAATTTGGAATGGCATTGTATGTGGGACTTGTGGTTATCTTTTGTATGGACAAACGATAGACGACTATGTAGACTATGTTGATCAGAAGTGTAGTTTTGAAAATTTAGATGAATGCAGAGGCTAAGACATTGATCAGAGCTTGCTTAGGGTCAAGGTAGTTTGGTGTTTCAAGTGGGTTCTTGAGGTGAAAAGTGTTATGGGTATGTGTGTGGAACTTCTAGTATTTCGGTTATGTCATGGGTTCATGAGAGTTTGAGTGGAAATGGGCTTAGGTGACTACTTCAAGGGGGTTGCAATGTCCATAAGAAATTGAGAGGAGAATGAATGAGCAAGACTTAGAATGAGACTTAAGCAAGAAACAATGCATCAATTTTATTGTTCTTCACTGTGACTAGTACATGATTACAATGCTCTATTTATTTACTTTCATGCCTCATTCCCATTGGCTATTACATGCTTCATTCCATTTGGCTTATGCCAAACTAACTCATTAAACATGTGCTTGAATGAATTTCCACATGTCAATGGATTATATATGCAATGTCTGACTAACTCCTAACTCACTATAAGTCTATAGCTCTTAGCCATTTAGATGTGCTAAATTTTCCCTAATCAATTACAACATGTGTTACAATTCCAAATCAAGTACATAGCTGTTATTAGAAGCTTCCTGTGTGCAAGGAGTTGGCATGAGCTAGAGTATCAAACTGTCATTCAGCACTTGGACAACAACAAAGTGCCAATTGGAAGCTTCAGCTGCCTATTAGAGCAAACTATTTCTTGATCGGCAGTCCACCTTGGTTAGGTGTTTTCGATTATTTTTTTGGCTTTGTTTGGGCTCCTAACAGATATGTTACCTCTATGTGAGTTTTTTGGGTCATTAGGAGGCAGTCACTGTTTTTGTAAAGTTATTAGAAAATGTGATAAAAGTTATGCTTTTATTTAACAAAATTAATGCATTTCTGAACCTCTAAGAACAACTTTTCATAGTTAGATTTTACGCAAACTCCTTTGTGATCCTAACACATTATGCCATTACGAAAAAAAAGTTTAAGATGTTATTAAGAAGAAAAAAAGTTTAAGATGTTATAAAACTATAGATTTACTATTCAAAATGATGTTATACCCCTTTTTTTTTTTTTTTTTTAGTTTCAATAAAATGTTAATCTATTACGTCTGTTACATGATGATTGTTTTTTTATCATTATACCTAAACTCTTATTTTAAAAGAATAAAAGAAAGATTAAATTTAATAGAACAAAAAGACGGATTAAATTTATTTTCCAATAGTTTTCCCTTGCATCGCACGGGTTAGCGGCTAGTTTCAACAAAAGTTGAACCCAATTACTCACTAACCAAGCCATGTCATAAAACATACCAAAAAAAATAAATAAAAAACAACCATTCGTAACTAACTAATTGCAACGCAAACTAATTTCCGTCCAAGCAACTATAATCCGAACAAAACGCCATTCATAACTAAAAAATCAATCCAATACAACTAAAACATATCACTAACTCACTAAATTGCAACACAAACTAAATCAATGCAAATACAAGTACACAATCAATCACCATTAAATCAAACCCAACAAAGCACTAATCCATTCACAAAACAAACCAACTCAATCCAATGCCACAAAACAATAAGCATTAATATGTCCAAGCAAACCATAATCTCTCACTAACAAAATATCATTATAACTAACTAAATCAATGCCAGTACAAGTAAAGTACAATCAAACACTTTTGAATCAAACCCAACAAAAACCCATTGATAACTAACTAAATAACCAATTCAAATCCAATGCCAGCAATGGAAGTTAAAAGCTTAACTTTTGAATCAAACCCACAGAACACAAATTTATTGAACAATAGTTCTAAAACAAACAATAGCTAGAGAAATGAAGTACTACAAAATATGTTATTAGCATTGAGGTAACTCTTGAACCCGTCATTGCTTATACGTATTATTTACTTGCTTCTTTTGAGTTTTGGTAAAAAAAACAAAGAGAAGAGACTATATCTCCTCTAACAAATTAATCACACATAGCCATATAATTAACTAACAATAACTCTAGATACATAATATTTTTCACAATTAATAAGGTTAATTGTGTCATGATGATGGCATGATGCTAATAAAAATTAAGCTAAGATTCAATTTATCCCTTGATTTTCACTTTAATTGTCAAATTAGTCCCTGTAATTTAATATTTGTCAATTTAGTCATTACTTTATGAAAATGAATCAGTCTATTCTTTTTGTTCAAATACATTATCAAACAATGTTTGTTTGATAACGCCATTTAAATTTTTTTTTTTTTTTAAATTTTGATAAAACAATTAATGAGAACTTTAATAAAAAATTAATTGAGAACATTAATGAGAATATGAGATATATCATCTAATAGAAAATTTTGCATATTTATTTTTAACTTAAAAAAAATGATTAAATGACTTCATTTGTTAGAATGTAAAAGTGGGGAACAAAATTGATTATAGTTAAATCTTAAGGATTAATTTGATAATGGAAGTAAAATTAAGGGATTAAATTGAATTTTAACTTCAAAGTAACAACTAATCAATAAAATTAAGGGATTAATTTTATAACCTGCAAATCGAGGCCAACTGTGAAACTTTTGTATTGAAATATAACAATTAAACCTAAGCACTCTTATATTTCCATGTTCCTCACAATCTCATTTTTGTCTTTGCTCTCTCTAATCATTTTCTTCAACATTGTCCAAGAATACCTCCAGCTATGCTCAAAGCATACCTGGATTTGATATACTTGTTGTCATTGCAATATTAAGAATACTTTTTTTTAGATAGCAAAGCAAGACCAAAACTTCAATTACCAGACTCATTAACAAGAAGAAAAAGAAAAATTTTCACAACAAAGGACTAAAGGACCAAAAGGGCCAAAAGGGGAAGAATGAACACAGATAATTGATGGGTACCTTTAGGCGGAATAGCGCCAATCTCTATCTCCGAATCTGAAAACGTCTGGGATGTTTGATCGTTTTTAGCTCTGACAGAAGCCGGTTGTGATGGGCTAAGTCCGGAAGGGTATGATGGTGTCCAGCCGTACGATGTAGTCCATGACAGTCAAACGGTGTTCAACTTTTCAAGAGGATGAGTGAGTGAGAGTGGAGAGGGTGAGCGTGCGAGCGAGAGGGTGAGTGAAAGAAGATGGTGAGTGAGTGAGAGTGGAGAGGGTGAGTGAGTGAGAGAGGCTGAGGTGCGAGTAAGAGAAGACGAGAGAGGGTGAGTCTATTTTAGAGAGAGGGTGAGTGAGACTGGAGAGTGATTACGCTGTGTGAGAGGCGTTAATTTTGAAAAAACCCTATTAAAAATCGATTTTTAAAGGCTCGAGTCCCACGTGTACTGACCACGTCAGAGCCAGATGACGTTAATTACCACGTGTACCGACCACATCAGTGCCACATGGTGTCCACATGGAACTCGAGTTTCTAAGACTCAAGTTCCATGTGGACACCACGTGGCATCAGGCCACGTCAAACCACAAAAACTGAGCCTCAAAGAGTCGAGGTATGAGCACAAAATTCGAGTCTCTGAGGCTCGAGATGTTACTAAATAATATAGTTTCCAAACCGGGCCAACTAACTATATAGTTGGGTAATTATGTGTAATTACCCATTTTCGCCATATTCATTCTTTCTTCAAAATTCACAAAAGAAAAAGCAGAGCAAAGAACAATAATAAGACTCTGTTTGAAACCAAAATTAACAACCCATCCAAAACCCAAAGATTAAACAAATCTCAGCATTCATCATTCATCACCGTCTCTTTCTCATGGCTCCTCCCAAAGTTCTCATGGTAGGAAACAAAACTCCACCCCATCTGTAACATACATAATCTATTTCTCTTTGACAACAATTATTTAGAAAAAAAAAAAGTATGTTGTTTGTTTATTTGTTTTGATTTAGATTCTTATTGATTCTCTCTCTCTCTCTCTCTCTCTCTCTTCTTTTTTCAATCTTATTTCTATGCAAGTGGCTGAGAAGCCCATTGTCACTCTCTCCATTGCTTCCCAACTCTCCCATGGCCATGTACTCCTTACCTTTCAATCATTTTAGTTTATGTAATTTTAAATTTTTAGAAAATTTATTTAGATAGCTTTTTTTTAAAAATGAACTTTAGATTTTAATTATTTTTTAAGCTTTTTAAAATATTTTTTAAAATTATTTTATTACAAGTAATGGGTAAATACACGTGTCACAATTCAATTAGACCAATTAACACGTGTGGTGGTTTGATTTGCAAAAAAATTACACATTAGACTCTAGCACGTCACTTAATTGCAACATAGGCGAGTCACTAACGGAGGAGCTACCCTTGTTAACACAGTGAAACTTTAGAGTGTGTAAAGCTGTGTTTGGTTCAATGTAAATCAAATTTCGAGTGTAAAATGAATGCAGGGGAAAGTGAATTCCCATAAGGAAAATGAAATTCGGGTGTTTGGTTCTGCAATGGAAAATAATCCGGAAAATGATTTTCGGTGTTTGCTAACATTCTAAAAATGCTATTTTCCTACAAAATTTTCACATTTTCTCAGCATCCAAACAAATTTTATTACAAAAAATTTCAAAATATACACTTAACACAACTAAAATATACACTTAACAAGACCAAAAATCAAAATAAAAACATTGAGGGAGAGGAAGAAAGAGTGAGATTAGAGGAAGAAAGAGTGTGACAGAGTGAGGGACAGAGAGATAGATCGGGAAAGAGAGAGATTAGAGCGGATGGAAGATGATGGTAGCTAGATTGGGTGGGTTTGGGGGTGGAGTGGAGTGGGCTTTTGATGGAGTGGGTTTGGGGGTGGACGGCGGCGGCCAGATCAGCTAGATCGGTGTGTCAAGAATGAGAGAGATTGATCATGGGTCATGGGCGACGAGATTGAGATGACGAGATCGGTAATAGGCGATGAGATTGAGATGACAAGATCGGTCAAACAGCGGCAAGCTTCAGGCAGCGACAAGATCGAAACGACGAGAGTTCAATTTAGAGGGCGGCGGCAACGTGCTTCAGGTGGTGGCAGGCTTTAATCGGCGGTGGGCAGCCATTTTCTCAGGTTCAAGCTCTCTCTCTCTCTCTCTCTCTCTCTCTCTCTCTCTCTCTCTCTCTCTCTCTCTCTCTCTCTTCTCTCTCTCTCTCTCTCTCTCTCTCTCTCTCTCTCTCGGTTCAGGTAGGCTGAAAAATGGGTGTAATTAGTTTGAAGGTAAAATAGAAGTGGAATTGATTTTACACCGAAAGGCTTGATATTTTACGGTCAACGGAAATCATTTTCCGTTTGACTGAATTTTTTGGCCGTTCCCAAACACGCCCCGTGGTATAAAATATTTTTCGGATTCTTTTTATTGCCAAAACAAACGTAGCCTAAGATCCAATTTTTCAAATTTCAAGTGTAAAATTCAAACAACCCTAAACTTTAAGAGTGTTCTTTTCATATCAATATTTTCCGTTGACACAAAAAACCTATATAAATGGACCTATTTTTTTGGTTGCCATACAAAATCATATGTGACTTTGAAATATATATTATTTCTAAACTAATAAAATCATAGCATTTAGCCCAAAAAAAAAAAAACGTTTACATATAAAATGCACTATAAATATTATTAAGAATATTTACAATTAACATTATACAATGAATATTCAATTGTAGTGCAATCCTGATCTTACACGTTAGTGCCATTGAGCTACGCCTTTGATTCGTGCCAATAGTGTGAGCATCACTGCAAGGCAGAGGGGACATGGCCTGGTACACTGTGCAGAGCACTACCATGAGAGAGGATTTGGTCTCCCCTGGTCGGGTGCTGCACCATCCTCCTCATTGGCCAATACATGCTTAGACCACACAGCCGGACACGTGTTGCTTTCTCCGCCATTGCAACTCTCTCTCTCTCTCTCTCTCTTGCTATCCTTCATACTATTTAGAGCCACTCCTCAACCCACTCTCCATGCAGGAATGACTTTCTCTCTCTTCCAGCTGAAGAACAATACTATGCTAGTTGTCCTAAAGTTTGTAATAGGTAGTAGAATTGGGACACCTGTCTTTGTACAGCCAGCAACATTTACTATAAGAGGAGAGAATGTTGCTGAGCATTCTAGGTATCAGAATACAGTTGAAATAGAGCAGAGAGAGATAGGGAGAAAAGAAAGAAAGTGTACAAAAAGTTGTGTAAGAACCAGCATTTTTCTAGATAATACATACAATCTTTACTGGGATAAGTGCATCAAAGTCCTTCATCCCACCGTGGTTTTTCACCCCAATTCTTGGAGTTTTCCATGTAACTCCCTTGTCGTCTTTAATCTTTCAATTTACTGCCTTTTATCTCTTTTTTCAACTCACAAAAATATCATTTTTTACACGTTACATTGATGATATTTAAATGTATTGTTAAGACTTAGAAAATACAAGCTTTCGCATTTTCTAAACTTAACTTGCACGTACACACTGATTCTACATAACCACAAGTTGTAAATAAGAACAACAATCAAACACAAAAAGGTGGTTGAACTCAAGATGAGACGAGGAGAGGACAGAACCTCCAACATGACCTTAAATCATGAAGCAACTTCTTGATGTCTAGCTATTTAGAAAAGAAATTTAATATCTCTACGCTTGCTTGCAGGGGTAGCCTAACATAATTTAGGGCCTAAGGCAAAATATTTACGTGGGGCATTTTATTTGTGAATATTAATTAAATAGAATTATATAATACTAATCAAATAATGGTTGTGGGAAAGTGGACCTAAATCTACCCCGAGGACCTTAACTTGAAGAGAAAGCCTTGAGAAAGCCCGTCCATAGAATGGGCCCAGCATAGGGGCCAACAAGGGATGAATGAGCCTCTCGTTAAGAAAAGATCATTCGGGCCCATTACCGAGATAATCCATAAAACCCAGCTTCCCGAGGAAATGTAACCCAACCAAGAAGCAGTCATTTTCTTAGCCAAGAAAACCCTTTTTCACCTATTTTCTCGAGAAACAAGTCGAAGAGAACGTAGAGCCCAATGTAACAGTCACCTTTGAATTAATGAACTCTCCTCATCTAATATCAGCTACATTGAATGATGCATGACTAGCCTGAACAGTAAAAACACCCTAAAAGTCTATCTTTATGATTAAGAAAAGACAGGAAAAGATGCTGATGGAACAAATATCCCCCTAAATCCAACTAAGAGCAAGATAGGTGGAAGGGGAAGAGGATGACTATAAAAAGAAGATGAGAGCAACAGGAAAGAGGATCTAGAAAAATTGAGGGAAGAACAAGAGAGAGAAAGTGAGAAGAGTCTTCACTTGTACTTTTCCTTTAGAATTATTATATGTACCCTGGGAAAGTGTTTTACAGTCATATAAAGTCTTAATTCAGTGATCTTTGTCTCCAACTATCTTTTTAATTTTCCCACTGTGGATTTTCACCTCCCATTCTTAAGAAATTAGTTGTGTTGATCTTAAATCAGAGACTCGTTCTTCAGTTTTTGTGTTTTGACTCCCATAATGGTTAATTTGATACATTAAATACATAATTTGATATATAATACCAACTAAATTAATGTTAATTTTGTATAGAGAATTAACTATCGTAGTTGAACTATAAATTTTAATAAAAAAAATATATATTATGATTAAAAAAGATACTTTATTCTAGATATATGATGATGCATAATTAAGTAAAGTTGTAATCTAATTTTTAATTTTATATATTGTTTTTGAGAGAGAGAGAGAGAGAGAGAGAGAGAGAGAGAGAGAGAGAGAGAGAGAGAGATTGGGTGTGTGACTTTGTAGGATTTTGGTTACAAAAATTAATGTATCACATAAACTCATTTATGGCGATGTCATTAAATGAAAGATGTTTAGAAAAATAACATCATACCTATTATACAAAAACATTATTACAAAATGCCATCCAATGTCGTTTTGTTTAAACATTTTCCATTAACCTTCACACTCAACGTGATTATAGTTTGAATAGAATTTTTTTGTGAAAATATAGGATTTAATTTGAAACCACCTATAAATTATAAACTTAAAGGTGTAAATTACTAAAAGGAACCAGAAAATGTTTAATCCTTTGTTTTTATTTATTTATGGTTAATCTCCCTTGTTTGACCTAAAACATTTTTAAAAAATTATACTTATTAAAAAAAAAAACATTTTTCAAAAACCTTTTTTCTTGTATTAGGTGGGATTTTGGTTAGGCTAGTAAAAGAGTTGAATTTTTTCAAGTATTGAATGTTCAAGCTCGGCTTAACAACAAGTGTAAAATATTCAAACTTGACTTGAGCTTGAACCAAGCCTACAAACTATGTTTGAGCTTGACTTGATCCATTAGTCAAAATGAGCTCAAGCTCAAACTCAAGCTTCAAATCAAGCTTTTGAGTTCAAGATCCAATATAAGTACATTATCAAGCTCGTATTAAGTAATCAAGTCATATCATATCAAATCAAGTTTTAGACACGTGGTCCTAACTCCTAATTAATTAAAGACTTAGTAAAAAATAAGTTTATTTTTCAAGATCATATCAAATTTATTACCAAAAATTTTATTTTTTATAAGATTTATTACCAAGCTCTATAAAACAACTGAAGCTCATCTCATTTTTTAACAAGCTTTACTGTTTATGAGCTTGTTCATGGACAATTTTTTTCTTTTGCTTGAATTTGGTTCGTTTATTAAACAAGCCTAAAAAAATTAAGGTTTAAACTTGGCTTGTTTATAAACCAACAAAAATGAGTAAGGTTTTTATTTAGTCATTTACAACCCTAATCTTGGTTGATTCTTTAAAAAAAAAAATTAAAAAAAAAAAAAGGTGGGAGTTTGGTTTGGGCGGCTGAAAAGCAGTCAAAGCAAAAATAAACAAAATAATTTTATACGTTGATGTTTATTTATTTATTTATTTTTGGTTATATATGTAAAATGAACTAAAAAAGGGAAAAAAGAAATTGATACCAAACCCCCCAAAAAAAAAAAAATCAAATAAAAAAAGACATGATATACTAAAATAGAGTAGAATAGATATAGAAACAAAGGTTGTTACTTATGGGTTTGTTGAAGGATGCCAGTAGAATTGTGAAGGGAGTGTCGTTAATCGCCAAGGAAATTGTTAAGGATTCTCAAGCTTTCGAAGCCGCCAAGAATGGCGATCTCCAAAATCTAATCAAGAAAGCCGTTGTATCCGCCACCGACCTATCTGGTCTCACCAAGGGCAGGGTCCGCCACCTCCCAAACCCTACCTCCTCCTCCAAACTCGATTCTGTTGTTTACTTCGACACCACCACCTCTGACAGTGACAATTCTTCCTCAGACCCAACACAGCATCAACAAAAACAAGAAGAAGTACCATCGGTTATTGNTTTTTTTTTTTTTTTTTTTTTTTTTTTTTTTTTTTTTTTTTTTTTTTTTCGGATATTAATTTTGGTGACTGAATGGTAATGGGTGTACTCAGTACTGTTACTCACTTATTTATATAAGTTATAAGTTATAACGCTTTTTTTTTTTTTTAATCCCACTCTCATAGTTAATGTATTTCTTTACTCAGCCTTTTGTTTTGCCTTATAAATTATAATATTTATTATGACTTTAGTGATTTTTGTTTTTGTGTCCCGCTATAGTTTTATTTATTTATTAAAGTTAAATATTGTGTATTATTGTACTACTTTGGGTGTTAGTTTACTTATTTGTAGTTCTTATATAATTTAAATTCTAGACATAAACGTATTTTATGTCTAAAAATATTTAAAAATGTGCCTAAATATAAAATATAATTAATTATTTAACTGCCGTGTCGTATCCTTATTTTTCAAAAATTGCCGAATCTCCGTGTCCGTGTCCGTGTCTGTGCAACATAGGCCACAGTGTTATGCCAATCTGAAAGCACCTAACCAACCAGCAACAATTACAATGAACCAAACAAGACTGGGGACAACAAAAAAATTCACAACTACTAGATACCAGATAAGAGGAGGAACCACAAGGACACAAACCAGTAGAAAGAGGGCAATTAAATCCAGCGGGAGATCAGGGCAGGCAGTATATCCGTTTTATGTGGTCATGGTATATAAGGTAAGCAAAGACAAACTCCACAGATTCTGGAATGGAATCAAAGGATATACGAGAAGAAGGGGCTAATGGTGACTCCAAGGGTCAAATTCTTGGGCAGAACCTCATTTTGGCTAATTAAACCATGATTCTAAAATCACAAGAAGAATTGGGAGATCCATATGAAAAGGGAAGGGCCTGTTGCTACCATCATGTAGCTAAAATAGCGTCATGATATTACATGGGATGAATGTGTGGGTGGGGGAGACATGAGAGGATTTGAAATTTACTGAAGGAATGGAAATTAGATGTAGTCATCTGGAGCTTTCATTTAAAAAGAAAAAAGAAAAAAAGAAGCATCTGGGGATATCAATTTGTGGATTAACTCCACCAAAATTCTGGGGAAGCTTCAGGATGTGTTTCGGTACTATGGGACACAAGGGTAGTCACTAAAGTTGACGAAGCTATTGGTGATCTTCCGTATCATGCAAATTAAAAAATGTACTTGATGATTTCTATTAGGCATTCTGTGGGGTTTATAAAGCCAATGAGGACGCAGAACAAGATACTGTGGGAGGAGTTAGCAAGGGTGCACAATTGGTGGGGATCCAGGGGTGTAAAAGGGGGATTTCAATGTAACCATAATCCAAAGCGAGATAGTGGGTTCTGCTAAAGACAAATCTGCGATGTGGGATTTCTCATATTTTATTTTTGAGCTAAACTTGGTTGACCTACCCTTGGAAGGATGTTCATATACGTGGTCTAATAATCATGATCCTAGTTATCATGCTTAGATAGATTTTTGGTTTCCTTGGAATGGGAGGAGCAATTCAGTAGTCTTTTTTAAAGACAATTGCCTAGATTTTTGTCAAATCACTCCCTACCATACTTAATGATAATGGTATTACAAGAGGTAGTGGGTCTTTCAAATTTGAGAACACGTGACTTAAGGCTGAAGGATTTGAGGAGGAGGTTAAACAATGGACGGCCACTTGTAATTTCCAAGGCAACCCCAATTTCATTTTGGCAAGAAAACTCTAAACTTTTGAGGCAAGATTTGATGCAGTGGAATAAGGAGGTGTATGGTGATGTGAAGGGAAAAAAAAATTCTTCATGGATGTTATCATTAGATCTGATTAATAGGAGGACGATAGGCCACTCTGTTGAGAAGAGAAACTAGATTCTGCTAAGGCAGAGTCTGAAAAACTCATTCTGATGGAAGAAATAATTTGGAGACAAAAATTAAAAATACGATCAATTTGGATAAAGAAATGTGATTGCAATACCAAATTCTTTTATCAAATTGCCATTTCACACTGATGATACAATCATATTAGACAACTGCAAGTTTTATATATATGATAGACAACTGCAAGTTGAAGAAGAGATTTTTCAGGCCCTCAAAAGTTTGAATGGGGACAAGGCACTGGGCCTAGATGGCTATAGCATGGCTTTTTCCCAAGTATTCTGGAGCGTCATAAGGGAAGTTTTAGTAACTTTCCTCAAGTATTTCCATAAAAGCAATATGTTTGAAAAGGGCTTGAATGCTACATTTATTGCTCTTCATGAATGTTAAAGATTTTAGACCCATTAGTCTTACATGTCGTGTTCATAACTCTCTTATGTATTTCCAAGAAAACTGTAGCCAAGGAGAGGATGTTGAGAAGATGTCTCTATGAACAGAGAAGATCAAAGAAATAATGATAGGAGAAGCAATTGAGTAACCCTAATATACTAGGGAAAAATAAAAATAAATAAACAAACATGCAACACACATACATATAAAACTTAAGACTTTATGGGGGTGTAAAAGGAAGAATGCCAACACCGGGGAAGCCTATAAAGACCATAAATGGAACCAGAAAAAATGATCAAGGACACAAACATTTGAAAAACTTGAACCAAGAAAGAAAAGAACCTTTTTTTTTGGGAGGGGGGACTTTGAACTTAGGTTCTCCCCATGGGAAGAACCGGGCAGTGCCATTGCATCACAAGACTCTTGGCACAAAGAACAATAACTACTTTAGAGATTTATGTACCTTCAAGCATGGCTATCCCACGCTGCACATCTTCTGGCTGCCTTGAATGAACAAGAGCCCATGACAACCTCATAATGCTATCAGTCTTACGTTCATCTGAGTCACCAGCCTCTGCAACTTCTCTCTCACAGCCCTGCCAAGACACAGTAGAGTTTTAACCAAAGAATAGATGAAAAAATGGAAAAGGATTTAAATAATGTGACTATGGCAGTATGAAGACTAAAGTAAACATCAATTGATTGCTTCTTTATCCTTAAATCACGGAAACTGACTTTGAGCGGCATAGATTACACTTAAATGTTAAAGGCCAATTCCATTATAATCACCAAATTTTTTTAATACATATTTCACGTCTCTCACATGAAAATTTGACATGACACAAGTGGGACAAAAGTATTGGAATAGGAAGTTCCAACTCCACATTGTGATTCACTATTTTGCAGTTAAGCCAAAAACGGCTGCACCAACTTTGTAAATCCCTACTTTGCAGTTATGCACTTATGCCTAGAGAAACCAATTTGGGATCCACCAATGAAAACACAGTTCAAAGAAACTTCCCATAGCATCAAGAAGTTGCTCACGGGGAAGCAAATAAATAGCGATCACCATAAGATTGAAAGAAGTAGAGAAAATTGATTAACGTCAAAAACTCTAGCATTGCTTTCATCCCAACCCACCCCCTTCCACAGCATGTCTCTTTTGATTGCAGCAACAAGATAAAGAATCTCCAGCAAGTATGTAGTCATTTCTACAGATGTATTGCTTCTTCTTTTTTTCTTTTTTCTTTTTTTATAGGTATTTCTACAGATGTATTGCTAGGAAGAGAAACTAAATCGACACCCTGTCTCTCATGAAGGGCTTGAACAACCTTACAAAATGTCAATTTCAATAAACCCCATTTGTTCATTAATCCAACATCACCAATAACTTACCCAGTTTTCCCAAAAGCCTAAGTGGATTGGAAACCGTAAATTTAATCACTTAACCAATATCCTAACAATCACAATTCAAATCTAGATTTAATTTGGTTAGTAAAACTTCAAACACACAAAGGCCTAAACTAATGGAATGGAAGAACTGGTCCATCCATACAGAATAAAAAAGTTTAATTAGAAAACAGACCCAAAATTCAGTATTCTTGGCTGAAAATAACAACGATCTCATCAAAACTCAGCCACTTCAGACCTCAAATCCAAAATGAACACTTACATGTTATCAAATTAAATCTTTTACACTTAAAAATGAGAACCCAATAAGGAAAACCCATATATGAATTCAAGTAAATATCAAACTAGTAATGTTTTTTTTTTTCCTCAGATAAAGAAAGACTATATAAAGAAGCAAAATAGAACAACCTGGTAAAATTTGAAACCCAATATCTGTGACCAGTAAAAGGTAAAAGAAAGCTTACGACGATGATGTCGCGGTCGCACCAAGGGATCTGATCGCCGCCGCTGAAGAAGGAGCCAACGGAATCGAAGAACTTGCTGATCTTGGCGTCCATAGTGTCTGCTTCTTTGCTAAGAGTTTTGGTTACAAATAAAAAATTCTCAGTACCTTTTAAATATTTTGATTTTATGTTTTTGCCTATTCAATTCGGTGAATTGGAAGAAATAAAAAAATTATTTATTTTTTAATTTTCTCAGTTTTTAATTTTTTTTTAATTTTCTTTTTCAAATAAGGATATTACATTAACACGTGTCAGACTCAGAAGTAAAGGACTTGATCCACGTGGCATGACATTTCTAGTTTTTATTTATTTACTAGTTATAGGCATGGGCCTTGCATGGTTTTATAAAAAAAAACTTATAAAATAAATGTATAAATAATTATATATTTTAATAGATTCAATAAATATAAAAAAAAATTTTCAAGAGTAAATAATTATCTTATTAAAATAAGGGGTATGATTTATTCCTAAAACTAAATTAAATTGATAATTCTAAATTAAATTTTAAATTGATAATTATTTAAAAAAACGTACTAAACAATTGATAAATTTAAAATTAATATAATCTTGATAATCTATATATATATATATAAAACCGTAACCTCTGCAGCTCTTACAATTTTTCACGTTATCACAATTTTTTTTTTAGGTTTCTGTTTATTTTAGGTTGTTACAATAGTTTAGTTTAAGAAAAACTCAATTAAATATATGTTTCAACCCAAACCCTACAGACGCATAGCCATCCAAAACTACAGACTCTCTTTCACCGGAGTAGTCTCCTTGCTTGCTTAAGATTCTTCTAATCAGAGCAACCGTTAATGTTGTAGAGTCTTTCTTGTGGTATTCTACCGTTTTCCTCAAACTCAGATGAGAGGTGCAGCAACATATGCGTATTGTATTGTATCAGAACAAACGTGGGAAATACTTTGTTAAGACATTTTATTATCAATAATTTTTTTTAACCTTTTTCCTTAAGCCGTTGCTTCTGCCAAAGCATTGTTGTTACATTGAACTTTTTTGTTATATTGAACTTTTTTGTTTTATATATATTACATCAGTTACGATTGCACTATTATTCTTATTTTTAGCTCACATTAAAAGAAAAGACCTGTGAAAGTGTTTGTGAAAGGGACAAAGGTTTTTAGTGGTCACAAGTAAGGGAAGATTTAAGTGATTGAATATATTGGTCTTAAAGAGTGATTTGGGAGGGCAAAGAGTATTTGGCAAAACTTTTGTATAGCAATAGCTGTTTGATGAAAATTGATTTTGCTTAGAGGCATAAAATTCATCTCTACAGAGGATTCACTTTGATCTTGTGATATAGCTGATATGGTTTAGATTTTAGCTTATCCTTGGATCACATTCAAAATGTAAGAGAAAATGTCTAAGCCAAATTGGAAAGGGGCTAGGACTAAATTTTATTTTCCAATCTACTTCTTTGCCTTTGGAACTAAATCAGAACTAGACAATATCTATGCCCTATACATATACTAAGATGATATGATTTACTAAGATGGATTTAATGGTATCAGAGCCATGAATGGTAGGTGTATGAGTTTTATTTCTTTGCAATTAAGAAGTTACTAGGAACTCATATTACAGTATAGCCATTACTTGCTCCTTGATAGCGTTGGTCAGCCTTACACTCGTTGGCAAACCATAGCATTCGCATTGGTCAGCCCGTTTTGTTAGTCGACGAACTGGCGTTGTTTGGGTGGTCCCGCAATGGAGTTTCCCGAGAAGGTGGTTCCGATAGCAAGGATATCAGTGGTTAGTAATAAAGTTCCGCCAGTAATTATTAATTGCTTAGAAAGAGAATAAATACATTTATCAGCTCATAATCTGTTTGCTTGTTCACACTTAGGTTAGGCACACACTAGTTTGAAACATGGACTATGATGACATAGATTATGATGAAGGTTATAGCATGAGAGATATAGACAATAATTGGTCAAACAGTAATATGGATTATGAAATAGATTCTGATTCTGACAGTGATATGAATGACTATAATTATAGTAATAATAATGCAAAAAATTGGAGTATGTTAACAGGAGATAAAATTAACCGACAGACTAATAGACACAATAATAGTTTCTTAGACATAATTAATAAAAAATTAGAATCTATAGAGAATGATGAAAGATCTACAACATACACTAAAGTAGAAAGAAAAGATGATAGCTTTTTGGACCTCTATGAAAAAATGAAAATTTTAAATTCACCTTTAGAAGAAGAAAAAGAATTTGAACCTCATCATAGATCACCTTTAACAAAAGTTATGACAGATAATTGGCATAATAGGCGAAAGAGTAATTCGATATTAATAAATATGATAAATGTTAGAAAAGATGGCTTGATAGATAATTCAAAAGCAACTGACAGAACTATATCTATAACATATAAAGACAAAGAAAAGGACGAACCAAAGAAAGAAAATAGTCGTAAAGGAATTATGTATGAAGAAAATGAAAGACAAAAGATTGATAACATAAAAGATGGCCATGCTTGGGAAAGACCAACACGTATAGAAGATAAAGAAATGTTTAAAAAAGGAATGGTAAAAGAGATGATGGAAGCAATTGAAAGACAAGATAGTAGGAAGCTAAAGACAAAGACCAACACGTATAGAAGATAAAGAAATGTTTAAAAAAGGAATGGTAAAAGAGATGATAGAAGCAATTGAAAGACAAGATAGTAGGAAGCTAAAGACAAAAGAAGATGTAGGGAAAGTTATAAGAAAGGACATGCTAAAACCAAAAGGAAATAGTGCTCTTGAAGAATCTCTACGTAGGAAACTAAAGAATGAGATAGAGAAAGTCAATAATGGTTGGAAAACTAATAATGATAGTCCTAGAGAAGTGGTGGAAAAGCAAAAAGAAGAAGCTAGCTCAGTACAAATTATATGTAAAAAGCTAGAAATAGAAAGAGACATAGAAAGACAAAATAACATAATAAAAGATGTTATACGTACAAAACTAGAGCAAAAAGAAGGAATAGGACAAGAAAGAGCCAAAGCAAAGGAAACAGTCAACAAAGGAAGGAAAATTAATAATAATGAAAGAAAAGAAAATAGTGATAGTGTAGTAAAAGCAAAAGTCTGTAAAATTAATAATAATAATAATAGTTTAAAAGAAGTAATTGATGAGAAACTAAAATTAATTGAGAAATCTATGATAGATAACAGTTTGGCAGAATTAAATAAAAAGATAGAAATTTTAAATTTACCCTTAGATATGGACAGAAAGAAAGAGAAAGATATAACAGTTTTAAATATTACTGAGGTATCAGATAATGAGAATACTGATAGAAATGAGAATACTGATAGACATAATAGACATATTATTTGTCATAAATGCAAAAAAGAAGGACATACTAAAAAACAATGTGCTAGACAGAATAAAATTGCTAAACAAATTAGTATATTAGAATTTGAAAAAGACACACTAAATGAATTAATGAAAATATTTAATGTCAATCAAAAAGAGATAGATCAAGTAAAGAAAAAGGAAGAACTAAAGTCAACCAACCCATTTAAAGTTAATAAAAGAAAAACAAAACAAAAAGACATAATAATGAAATTGATAGATAAATTACCTAATCAAGACAAAAAAGATTATTTACTAAGTCTGAAAGAATCCATAGATATACCTATTGCTTGCATTAGATGTAAGAAATATAGACACCATGTTACAGAATGTAGGAAACAAGAAAGAGCCAAAAAAGAAAAAGATAAGCAAGAAAAGATAGAAAAGAAAAAAGATAACGAAGAAATAGAATCAGTAACTTTACAAGATCTAATGACAGAAACGAAAATACCCAAACAAGAAATTAAAGATATTAAAGAAGATAATCATATGTATATAAATGAAGGGAATATTGCAGAAATAATAAAACAAGAAATTAAAAATATTAAAGAAGATAATTTCGTAAATAAAAATAAACAGAATTTTAAAAAAATAATAAACTTGAAAGAATCTCCTAGACCCATGATAGAAACCCCTTTAATAGAAAAAGATAACTGCAATAGACAGAATTTTTTTAGAGTAATCTTTCAAAACTGGTATACAGAAATCACTTTAGTAATTAATAAAAAAATTTCTTTGACAGTAATTGCTTTAATAGACTCAGGCACTGACATGAATTGTATACAGAAAAAATTAATTCAGGCGGCTACTAGATTAATTAATCATAAATTACCCAATGAGATATGTGATCTTTCTTTAAATTATTTTATGGAAACAAAGAAGGAAATTAAAACTAATGTAACTAACGTACCTTCCATTCTACCTTTTATTCCAAAAGAAATTAGTTTTCCCTACAAGATCACCATCCTACAGGATACTAATAAAAAAGGAATCTATAGAACTAAAAGAAGTTGGTCATTTTTAGAGAAAGAATTATCACTTGCTCACCAGTTGACAGAAAAAGACATAAAAAAGGATAAACAAGATAGAGAGACAGAGATTTGTTCTTATTTGCCTGTTACACTTCCACATAGGTACCAACATACAAGTCAAATAATAATCCATCCACTCTATGAAAAAGATAGAACTATGCTTATAAGCCAATATGATTGGACTAAACAAACAGATAGTTTGACAGATGTACTAAATAAAATTATAAAATATAGCATTCATGCACCCTTTGTAGTAATAGTAATCTCAGACACTTATGTAACAAATATTTTAATAAAAGAAGGCTTGACAAACTCCCCTTTATTAATCATTAAAGAAGAAATTAATTGTGATAATTTCTTGAGTAAAGACAGATTTAACTTCTTGACAGACTTGATTTATAAGTCTCTTATAGATTTTCTCCAGACTAATTTAGTAATTAATAAAAGATTTTATGAAGAAAATGTATTCCCACAAAATGAGATATATACATACATGGATAGCATGGATAGAATCATAACAGATTTTGAAAATATTTTGGATGCTATTCACTTTGGCAGATTCCATCATGACTGCTCTAATATTATTACTACTCAGCAAGGGCACAAAAGTGTACAGGAAAAAGTTTGTTTTACTATACATACTTTGAAATTTAAAAATGATTTTCTTATAAAATACTTTAAAGAAATTTTACAGAAAGCCATCGGTGAAAAGATCTTGAAAATATGTTTGAAAGAAACTTTGCATGAAAATGTTCATAACATTTCAAGACATAATCTTTTCCCTCAACCCCATTTGCAGTCAAGACATAATCTTTTTCCCCAATCCCATTTGCAGACTAATATGAGTAACAGAAATTCTCAGGTAGACAGGAAAGGAAAGGGCAAGGAACTTGCAGTGCCCAAACATTTTCGAAAGCCTTCAGTAAGGATTATAGATCGGCAGGAAGGTGTCTCGTTAGAGACAATATCCCTTCAAGATACGTTGCAAGCAGAAGCAATGTATTCATGTGGTGAAAATAGTGTAACTCTACAAACAGTGCTCCGCACTGATCTCATGTTTCAGGACGGAGAATTTACAGACCTCCCTCTTCACATTAAGCTACTTCTTGATAATTTACAGGCAGTTTTTACCCTTAAACAGAAAAACTTATTCCAAAAGACCCTTCAGGCTTTGGAATTACATCTTGTTAACACCGGGGCATTTATTTAAGCTCTCGGTTGTCAACTCCCTGGCAAGGAGGATGGAGATTCAAGCTCCACAAAGATAGAATCACAGTCTCTAAAAAGCTATCTTATGGGAACAAGCTTTTCAAAGCTCCACCCTAAGATTCAGCAAAAAACGAGACTTGCCATCAGAAATTTACTCCCTGAAATCCAACAGAAAATATTAACCCATACAGCTTTAAATAGTTCTTATGACAGGTGGATGTATCTTTTTAAGGTATTTGTTTCTACAGCATTTATCAGAACAGAAGACATGACTGGTGAAATATGGTTATCTCATAAAGCTACATGGTATGAGAGTTTTGGAGATGCAGACAGAGTTTATGAAAGAACAGGAGACAGATATGATCCCTACCCGGGATTACTTATTAATACAGAGATAGAAGATCCAGTAATCTGTGATCCTTTATGATTATCTGAAATGCTAAAAGCAGGGTTTATTAGCAAATTAGTTATAACTTCTGCAATTCAGATTAGTTTATTCCCCAAAGTTATTCAAGAAGCGGCAGCACAGATTGGAGGACTTAATTATATGAAGATGGAAATCTGGAGTACACTTCCAGTATGGGACACTAGCTATTATATGGAATCTCAGCCAGCACATATTTTGGTTCTTATTCATGATTGGGGTTTTATTCCTGAATACAACTGGTATTCAGGAGATACTTACTTATCACTAGATGATCTAGGTGCTCTGGCTCAAGAATGGTCTAATTTCAAGTGTAACAAGATTTATGAAGTACAGAAAGACTTAGACAGAGATTTCCACCTATATGGCTACACTGACAGGATAGCTGTGTATGGTCCAAGACTTTCAGCAAGAAGGCTTATTGGGAAAAGAAGGATTGTTAAAGATCCCAGATTAATGATAGCCAAGGATCATGTTCCTGTTTTCATTTTGATTTCGTATTGTGCTTTATGCAATGATTATGGAGTGCCCCATGAGCATGAGCAGTATGAGGATAACACTGATCCGATAGATTATGATAACTATGCAGATACAGATTGAGAAGATAGACATAAGAGAAGATAGACAGAAGAGTTTTCCCAGACAGACAAATATGACAGATCACTATTCACCAGACACACAAGACAGATCACTATTCACTAACATGCCTCCTGACAGATAGACAAATTTTACTATGCTCAAAAGTAGTTTAGAAAAAGACAAGGCAGATATTTTAAGTTACTGTTCAAGATTCTACCAACAGATTAACTTGAGTTCACTTTACTTAATTCAGGTTATTTTTGGAGACTTACCATGGTTCACTTCATCTATAAAAGGACAGACTCCGAAGACAGAAGACAGGTTCAAATTCCAGGTTCAAATTTTAGGTCCAAGTTTTAGAAAACTTTTTAGAAAGCCTTTGTAATAGCCTTCCCTCTTAGAAAGACTTTTGTAACTTCCCCTTTTGTAATCTTGTAACCTTTCTCCTCAGACAGTTTACTTTGTAATCTTGTAACTCTTCAGACAGTGTTTATTTTCAAGCTTGTATCAAAGACAGTTTGTTTTCAAGTTTAATCAAAGACAAAAGTATTTTCAAGTAATATTTTATCAGTTTCAGTTTTCATATTCCATACTCTATTTTAACTTATTTTTGAATATATCTGTTTTGCTATTTTCTTCTTTATCATCTATTTTATCATTGTTTATGCTTCTATATTACTGCTGTGCTCTCTCCTGGGTAGTTAATGGAGTTAGATAAGAATCGAAGAAAAGTAATATTTGAGTTGGAGGTTATTAACTACATTTTCTTTTCTGGCTTTGCTTTTAGAATTACAAGAGCTTCATTTTAAACACAATAGGTGTGAATGTTTTGTGGTTAAGGAAACTCTTTAATTGTTGCATATTTAATGCATATTTTGCCATTGACAAAATATAGAGAGGCCATGGCATTATTTATAGGCTCTAGATATTGCCCTTTTTTTAATGTCAAATTTGGAGAATTAGTACAGCAAGTGAGTACAGATGAGGAGTTTGAGTGACTGAAACTTCTTTAGCTATATTTTGTGTTTCAATTGATCACAATTGTTTTTATTTATTTATTTATAAATATTCATGTTTGAATGGTATCTTGTATAATTGCTACATATACTATATCATTAATGTCATCTCCTATTTATAAACATTTAAACTAACTATAATGAAATGAATATATGAAATAATTTTTTAAATTACCACAATTATAATAAAAAATTGTCAATAGCAAAAATATTAACAAAAATATTTTAAAACTCATATTTAATAGCTTTCTCGTGCATCGCACGGGTTAGCAACTAGTATTATAAATTAAAATGAAAGTTAATAATTCAAGAATACATGTGTAGAACATCTTGATAATTTGATGTAACATAAAAATCAAATAAGAAAATTGTTAAAATTAATCTATTAATTCTAACCATATTTAATCATTAATTCTAAGACCCTAACCCTAAGCATATAAATTAGATCAAAGCTAAGAAAAATGGTTTAAACAAAAGGCAACCAATACACAAAGCTTAATCAATTTAATAAAAACAAAATACAAAAACAAAGAATGAGCTTTTAGAAACTTGACAATGTTTTGAATTCATTAATTAAAATCACATGAAGACAAAAAAGTAAAAAACCAATAATAACACTAAAGAAAATAATAATAATAGAAGAAGAAAAAATGCATACTCGCATTGTTATGGGATTTAATTATTCACATATTGCAATAAGTTTCACTCCAAAAAGGATATATAGGGCTATATATATTGGTAGAGCTCCATTTGAAATATAATTCATTTAAATCTTATTGAAATTAAAGATATCTAATCAATGTGTTTGTTTTTATTATCCCATAAAAATTAAAATTAAAAAAGGGTCATATGAATAGAATTGAAAAAAAGAAGAAGTTGTTTCAACATAATGTAACATATAAAAAATTATAAATTATAAATAAAAAAAAAAAAAAGAGAGAAAGAGAACGTGGTTGATAGGTATAAGGAATTTTGATATATATATATATATATATATTTTAAATGTCATCAACGTAGAAATTATCAAATTAATAGAGAGAGAGAGAGAGAGAGAGAGAGAGAGAGAGAGAGAGAGAGAGAGAGATATTGTTTTTTGGAATAGATAGAGATTATCAAATTATTGGAGATATATACCATTTCTTGGATAGATTTATATTAATAACCTTTTGAAGAATTTGGATTGTGTTTATCCCTTAATAATCAACTTTTGTAGCTTGATATTCTGATAAAATAATATTTGTGGGGGAAAAGGGCCCAAAATTTTATATATTGGCTTTGGGCCTTATCCGAGGGCGCAATTACGTCCGAGGAGAGACAAATGGAGTGGAGAAACTCTAATTTAAAATCTGACACGTAAGAAACAAATAAAGAGTGGTCTGAGTAGAAACCTATCCTCGGCAATGGGTGACACGCCTCAAGTTTGAGTTCTAGCTATAAGAATAATCTCCATAGAATCTCAAGTGGTAGAGATATACCTCTAAGACACGCAAGTGTGAAGGAGGTGAGGAAATATCTAAAGAAAAGCTGCTGTCATTGCATTAAATAGCTTGCAGCTGCTTTTTTTGCCGCATTTATATTGAGAAGACCCCTGAACAGTGTTTCTTTGGTCACCGCAACTCACAAAAAAGCCAGAGGAGGTGTCTGATGGGACATGTAATCAAGTAAGGGCTTAGATGACCAACAAGTGTACAATCAAGATGAACTGAGAGGAACTATATAATGTAACGAATCTTGCATGAGAGAGGGATCGGGAAAAAGGAAGAAACTACTGTCTCATGCAGAACTAAGTTGCAAACCACCTATATCAATTTGTACCATTACCTGCCTCCTCAGATGGGAGTTGCAATCATTTTTATATATATCTTATTCGTGTGTTCTTCTTTATGATCAATACCAACCATTATTGACCTTCACTAAAGCCTAGTTCTTCATCCCACTTTCTAAAAATTTATTGTATTGGGTTCATTAGACCATTGACCAATTCTTTTGGGCTTGGGCCGAAAACTGTGACCCTACAATATTAATTCAATAATATTAAAATTTTGAAAATTTAGATGATAAATATTATCTAAATTAAATTTTTGTATGTCAAATATTATCCCCTAATTTAAGAAATATATCCTAAGAAATAAAAAATAATGTTAATTAGATGATAATATTATGTAAATTAAATTTTTGTATGTTAAATATTATCCTTAATTTAAGAAATATATCCTAAGAAATAAAAAAAAATAATGTTAATCTAATTTTATTTAATGATAAGAGGGAATTAGAGTCCTAGTAGCATACTATTCCTTTTTAGTTCTTTAAAAATCTAAAAATTTAATCAAATTTATGCAATATGGTGAAACCACATGGTATAACCACGGTGTCTAAGCCTAATTTTTATTATATATAATATAATATGATATGATATGATTTATTTTTATTATGATGAAAAAAAAAAATGACATTTCTAGATTCTAGTAGCTACACATTTGCTTGCACATCACATTTAAAAATAGTTCGATTAATAATTCATTTTAAGAAATATTTTATAAGAAATTGAAAATTTTGTTTAAAAAGTTAATCATTTTTTCACTTTTTTATTTAAAAAAAATTTATAAAATGGTTTACTTACCTATGCCTTAAGGGCATATATTAATAAAACCTTTAAAAAAAAAATAAAAATAACAATAAGTCTAGAAATATAATAAAAATTTAAAAACTAGTAAAAATTTACCAAATGGTAATTATGAAAAACTGAAAATTACTGTCTTTATAACATTACATTTTCTCTTTTTTGATAAACTTTATAGTATTATTCAAACAATACATCTATGTAAAAAAAAAAGTTCGTAGAAAAAAAAAAAAGAATTTAATACAAAAGACTAATACAAGTTTAATTTAAAAATATGAGTAAATTATAAGAATATTGTTAATTAAAAATTCACATTTTACTAAAATAAACTAACTTTTTTCTTTTAAATAAAAAATATACAATATATGACCAAATAATTTAAAATAAATGATTAAACTCTTCTTTTTTTTTTTTAATCTTTTGAAACCTTTTGATAATAGAGTTTTAATTATATAAAAAAAAAAAAAGCACTTTAAATTCTTAAAATTTAGTAACAACGGATGCACAACTTGTTATTGTAGTTTTTATTTATTTTTTTAAAAAAAAGTATAGGACCAAATAATTTAAAATAGATTATAAAACCTCCAAACCCCCCACCCCCCAAACGTTGGTAAAAGAGTTTAAATAAATACTACTTTTTTTAATGAGAAAATAAAATTCTACTTTAAACATTTTATCATATTATTATATGCGATTTTTTTTTTTGATGAATATTATTATATGTGATAATGTCCTCTATTTTAAAATATAACACTACAAGTATTAATTTTTTTAACCTTAATTTTGAGATAAATGGTAACTTTCAAGGATAATTTGTTTTAGGTAAGAAAGAATGAAATATATTCATGTATTTAGCATTATTCTTAAGAGAGATGTACACATTATACCGTAGTCAATACAACAATTGTATTATTTGTCACCCAAGGGTCTTCTGAGGAAGTTAAATTGAGCAACTCATGCATGGTTCATTTACTGTTTTTGCTAAGTAATTTATTTTGATAAATTTTTTGTTAAAAGGTTTCTTTCTAACTTATATTTAGACGTAGCTAATGGGTCAAGTGTTGGGTCAATCGGGTTTAAATAAAAATGGGTTCGAGTTAAAAAGGACCTTCTGGTCAATCAAATTACGGGTCTGGTCTGGTAGACCAAGTTTGACCAAATTTGGATAACTTTAACCAAAGTTTGCTTGAGTTTTAATTGAAATCTGACTGTTCGGTAGAAGCAAACTTGTTGACATTTTAAAGAGCATGGAAAAACTTTTGAATCAACCGTCCATGGATAGGAATTAGAGCACTAACAGGTAGGATGTTGCAGAGTCAATAAGAAAATGGCCAAAAAATTTAGAATACTTTGCCACTTGGACTTTGGGCACGTAAACTAATTTTGGGACAACATTTGCTCACAAATGTGCTTTATACCTCGAAAAATAGATCCAAAAAGATGCGGCTTTCTTAAAATAGAAGGAATTCTAGCCAATGGTTGAAATGATGCAAGTCTAATCGTATTTGAAAGAAGAGTTCAAGAGCTCTATGATGATGACACCAAAATCACTCAAATTGGACTTAGGAAGACCTCTGATCAAAGCCGAACTCAATATGAAAATAATTCAATTTCTAAAACAAAAAACATTAATAAGCTAGATAGTTGCCAGTTGATCACATTAGAACGGGGAACAAGATAATTATAGCTTCCAATAGAGGCAATATTCAAGCAACACATTCAGGAAACATAAAATATAATGATAATAATTAGCAAAATATTCTCTCACACTCATTTATATACATTATTTCACACACATATCCATAACTTACGCAAAAAAATAAACATTAAAAAATGTCCACAGTTCAAACATAAAAAAGTGGATGTAAAAAACATTGATGTAAAAAAGTGGAGGTGGGAATAAAAGCCTGTAATAATTTTGCTTGATATTCGGGCCAAACATTTGAACCACTACTTTAAAAAAAAAAAAAATTAAAGGATAAATTTTTATTAAAAGGAAAAGAAAGCAGCATAGAAAAACACTTGCGTTTGAATACCATTTATTTTGCTGAAAATTAAAAATAATAAAAAAAATAATTTCTAGATTACTATACACATCAAAAACACTGTTTATTTGCCTTTGCACTGTTCATGTCCCATGAACAGTGCAATAGGCGCTGGTATTTTTTTATTTTTTTTAAAAGGGGTTGAAATGCAAAACGCAGGGGGAGAGACGTGCATCCAAACGCTCACTACAATTCAGCCACAGCAAAACACTACAACTCAGCAACAGAACAAACAACATTTGAATCACTAGTAAGAGGAACCAGCATAATAGGCAGGGATGGACTCAGGATTTCAAGTTGAGGGGCCGAAGTTAAGCGAAAAAAAAATTTCAAATACGCATCCGCTGGATGCGTATTTGAAATTTTTTTAGAATTGGATCATCGACATTTTCCGGAATTAGGGAATGCATATTTTCTAGAATTGGAACATCCACATTTTCTAGAATTGGAATTGCAACATTAGTTGTTGGTAATCCCACGTTGACTTCAGAAGAATTTAAATATTTTCTTTTGAAAAAATCAAGCATTGTAGTTGATTTTTTCATGATCTACAAATAAAATAAGAATCATATATATTATCGCACAAATGGTTGTTGTTAATAATTAAAGACAAATACTAGAATCTAGGTAATATGCATGATGCATTTAATTATAAATTTAGTATTTCTCACTTCTTTTCAATTTATAAATTTATCTAATTTAATTAGCATTATGAGTTAACAATAGGCGCAAGTGAATCACTATTATTTTCTTAAATTTGTGTGACAATTTTCTATATTATATGATTTGTTTTTTTCTTTGTCTTTGGTCTGCCTTTATTTATCAATTTTATCTCTGTCTTTGTGTTGTCTCCTTCTTTCTGGCATTAACCCACTAACCCAATCCCATTGCCGACACTATAAATTTATTTTGCAAAAACTTTTCNGTGTGTGTGTGTGTGGATAAAACATTAACTTGATTGTTGTTGTCAACTTTTCCTCTTACTCTTACCCTTTAGCAATTTTTAGGATAGACACGAAAACTTAATTAAAGATATATAGATGATCCGTTCACATATTTATCTTTAATTAAAGTCTCATTTTTTAAAGCCAACTCTCATATTGTTTGTGTTGTGGAAAATCCATTCATCTTATGATGCCTTTTCTCTTTTAATATTGGATAATTATGGATTTGTTGATGATAGACTTGGAAATCAGAAATGAGGCCAATATGTTGCAAACTTGGATCTGCCACTCCACTTTTGTTAGCTATATATGTATACGCACACCATTGTTATTCTTGACAAATCCTCTTTTTTTTTTTAGCAAACTTGACAAATCCTCCTAGTGTTGTGTAATACCATTATACCATTACCATGAAGGCACATCCCATGGTATAGGAAAAATATTTCTTTGACGCGATATTTTCTTTGTAGTAATATTATGTACTATTGTCTTTTCTTTCTTTTTTCTTTTTATTTTTTATTTCATTAATGTTCATTTCATGTAGATACAGAAGCGGCCTACTATGATGGTTTTGGGATGGAATACTTGGTGCACAATGCACTTATTAATAGCTTTGTTCAAAGGGTTTGGATGCTTTATGTTAGAATTTATTGCCCTCAAAAACAATATTATGCATTTTTTTTTTTTTTGATAATAAAAATTTATTTGCACATTCATTATTTTATAGGTATATTTCATTGTTTAAATGTGGCATGTGATGTCACCTCTGTAGAAAAATAATGTTAATGGTTAAGGAACCAAAGACAGGGAGTAATGATTTTTCATAGATTATTAAATTATTCTAGGCTGTGGATATTAATTGAATATTACTACTAAAGCCTACACTTGTTGTGCTCCTATATGATAGGATGATTTACTCAATCATTGAGGTAGTGACTTTAAGCAGACAAGTGGGTGTAATGTAACAAGTACATACACTGAATTGGATCCGATCAAGGACACCTTATTGAGCGATCACTGTTAATTAAAAGATTGTCCTATCACAATTTTTCTATTGTCCTTAAACATGAGGGGTTTGTGTATATTTATTTATTATGCACATAACTTTGACAATGTCAACTGGTGATGCCGATTTTTAAAGGCTATATACAGAGACGTTGGGTTATGTGTGTAATGAGTAAAATATATAAATGCTCAACAATGAATCCACCAGTCTCTAAAGAAAATAATATATTCAGTTGATTTTCATATTGAAGTTGGACTCAAAACAAAACCGGCTGGTGACATTTTTTCAAAAAATGTTTTTCATATATATAATATTGTATATATACATTTAAAGAGTTTTTAAAGATATTTTGGAGTCCAATAGAAATTATGAAATCAAGAAATTAAAGGTTATATAAGCTAGGGACATGATAATGATATTAATCCAGTCCTAGTGGCTTGTGGGAATATAGTATGGTGGAAGGACATAGATATAAAATTGTAAGTAATGGGACCTCATTTGTAATTCTCTAATCTTCAGGGGTCAATTGCAATGTGTTGATGGACATTATTGCAATTTGTAGAAGTTCAAATATTTTCTTGATATGATTGAGAAAATTAAGGAATATTTTTGGAAAGAGTTTCAAGAAAAGTCAATAACATTCAAAAAGGTTATTGATAAAATCCTACGGCTGAAGATTAGGATCCCTATGGATCCCACGTCCAATCTCTCTCTAGGGTTTTAGAAGTCTACTATAAAATAAGATTTTATAATATCATATTTTGTGGTTGGCCATCAGAACTACTGAGTGATACTACAGTCTTTTGAAAACTCAAAAAGAAATAGAGAGAGAGACGTGAATACCTTGGGAGGCAACACACTTGAGTTGCTAAGAGAGGTACACAATTTTGTTCTATTTAGAATCTATGATTGTGTGATACAACAATCTTTAAAAACAAAATATAAATTTTTGTTCTATATTGCTTCCGCAAAACTTTCACTTTATTGGTAACTAAGTCATTTATATATTTTCTTAATATACGACTATATATGATTTCTTTTGCTCTTATTCTCCTATTAATAAAAAACTAATTTGATTACTATTTGAATTATTCATCTAATAGAATTTCTTTCTATCATTAATTTAAAACTCAGGGGGGGGGGGGGAGGTTATTTTTATCATTTAGTGATTGAAGGGATTTTTTTTTTTCTTTGTTCATTTTAATCACTCCTAAAGTATTTTGGTAATTTTTGAGGTCTAGGGGTATATTGCACATTTTGGAGATATTTTGGTCATTTTCTAGTTCTAGTGGTATTTGTGTCATTTTGAGTATTTTAGGGGTATTTTGGTCATTAGAGTGTTAGTTTTCTACATTGGAGTATAAAACAAAAACAAAACGGACTAAACTTTGTGGTTTTATATTTAGAAAATACCTATAGAAGCAAACAAAGAAGAAGTATATTGTAGCAGTTGGAAAACTGCTACAAAATATATATATATATATATATTGTAGCGGTTACAAAAAATCCGCTACTACAAAGAGACTTAACATAGCATTTGAAAATCCGCTACAAGAAACCCTCTCTAGTAGCATTTTTTATAAATGCTACAAACAAAATTACTGTTATAACTCATCTTTTTTGTAGTGGCAATGGTTTAATTTCCCTATCTCCCGGCCTAATGAGCACAGACATGCATCCTATATATGTTAGCCAATATAGCTATGATGTCAGAACATTAACGTAATTTGGAATCGAAAATAATTTGTAATGGGTGCCCTAGCAAATTCCAAGTCATCTATGGAGTTGGGCGATAGAAAACTTTTTTGATGACGAGCCATAAATAATTAGGAATTTATGTTGAGTGATTATTCATAGGTCGGAGATATGTGAACAACCAACTCTTTTGGTTGCTGAGTAATATATAAAGAGTTTGGTTAATAAGTGTGGCATTTGTTATAGAAAATTTTAAAATAGTTTTGATACTTATTTTATGAGAAATATAAAAAGTTGTCAAAAAATTTAGTTAGTGTAGTTTTTTTTTTTTCCAAAAAAAATTTATAAAAATACTTTTTAAACTAATATCTTTAAGAAATTTCTTAACTTTTTCCCTATATAAATTGGTATGGTTGGGATCTTTCTAAAATACATTATTTTGATTATGGATAGAATAAATAAATTATAAAGGATGATAGTTTTTCTGTTTTTGTTTCATTGCATCTTTGATTGTTAACCACACTATTGCAGGATTTGATTCTTTATTTTTTTTTATTTAAAAAAAAAAAAAAAAGAACATAGAAGAGAACAATGGGGACAACCCTACCTAATGATAGATTATATAGGTATTAGTTTTTGCAAACATATCAAGATGTACTTGTAAGGGCGGGTTTTGAATCCTAAGCCCAAAAGGTAAATGGATTAAGGCTCAAAGAGCCCAATACAATGAATTTGTATAAAGTGGGCTAAAAATTAGACTTCAATGAAGTGGACAATGCTCACAATGGACTAAAGAAGGTAAGAAAGCAAGGAAAAACAATGAAGAAATAGGCGTTGTGCAAAGAAATTCTTCCTCAGCAATGTTAGAGGATAATAGTTCTTGAATATATGTATTCCTCTTAGACTTGATTATAATTACAGTTCTTAGTACTACAGTGTATTTTCTTTACAAATCCTTAGATGATCCCTCTGTAATGGGATTTTTCTTCTTTATATTACCCTCCTTTACTCTATCTCAGCCCTCCACATGTAGATCAAATGGCTGGCTCTTACCCTTGTCCTATCAGCACCTTCCTGAAGTTTTTAGAGGTAGCTGTAAGGCTGAACATCACTGTTCAGGTATCACTTCTACATCAATACGGCCAGAGAGTTAACTACAGAGCATTTAATGTGGTGGTAGCAGCTTTCCCTTAGATATTTCTTACATTCCCTTGTCTGATTCATTCTTGATGTTTATCCTTATCAATAGAACTGCCCAGAATGTTGCTGTTGATGGCATGTCAACCCTTCTGACCTCTACTCTATTAAGCCGAGGAGGCATTTGTCCTCGGACCACTTTCCGGAACCCTTATGACCAAACACCTTTCTCCATTCACTAGCTCGCACTTTCATATCAATATTTTCTTGTCCTCAGACCACTAAATGTTCTTGAATAGAGCTTATGGCCCAATATACATTTCTGGGCCTATCCTCCCTACAGTACTTTACATACAATCTTGATCAATAGATTTTTTTTCTATTGTGGTCTGTGGAATGTTGGTCTCAACGGAAATACAATTGGTGGCTGGTGTCTAATTCCAGTGGGGGATCTTATATATGGCTTAAACTTAATACATAGAAGTTCAAAAGGGGGCCAAAATATTATTTTTAATCCATAAAATATAGCTCAAAGTTCAATTCTCTTTGGAAAAATTATGTACTTCTTAGTCTGTCAAGTTTTAAGAACAGAAAATATATCTCCAAAGTTCAATTTTACCATCGCCCCACATTTCTTAAAATATACTTCCAAATCATATAAACTGTTTACTCAAAATGCTTGGTGAAAAGAATAAAGATAAATTAATGTTATGATAACTTCCTAAGTGGATAATTGAATAATATTGTACCATGATTATAATTATTTTGGAAAAAAAAATATATTGACAAAAGTGCATGTATTGAAAAGCTGTCATTTAGGTGTAACCTCCAAAAAGGTAAATAGAAGTTTTATACTCATTCGTTACAACAAATTAGGTAGTGTTAATTATACACTCATTTTTTGAACAACTCAAATCGAGAATTAAAAAAACGATTCAATTCTGTTAAAAAAATGAGTAAAACATTAAAACAAGATACGATTTCCGATTTTAGTTATAAAAAAAAAATGTGTATATGCGTGTATATATATATATATAACAGTTTTTATCTTGAAAAATTTGTGTGATAATAGTGAGAGTTGGGGGGCCAAGAGTTGGGAAGAGGACAAACAAGTTTGTACATGGAAATAGGAAGCCAGGTGAGTCACATTGGTTCAGTCATTCGTGAATGGTGACTCAAGCTTTAAGGGCCCTACCCTGCTCTCCCTAGCTAGACCAGGGCACGTAAGGCTGTCACATTTTAAATTTTGCTCAAAGAGTATGTATGAGATCTTTCATATTTGTTTATTTATTTTCCACGTTCTTGTTCACTTGAGTTATGCCATTTTGGCCATAATTGATAATAATTCACTCATCGATCGGCAATTATATATGTCCTATTTCAACTAGTGGCTTTCTGATTATGACAAACGCGTGGACTTCATAATTCAAACAAATCTATATTTCATTATTGCGTGGGTTAGAGCATTAGCATTGTTGGTATGAAAAATTTAGCAATTTTTTAGTGATGGCTCTAGAAATTTTTCTCAAGGTGTTCCTTAAAAAACATAATTTTTCCCAGTGGCGACTTCAAGAATTTTTTCCAAATGTATTGTTGTTTAGTTGTTTCATTAATTTGTTTGTCTTTTATAAACTATAATATGTTATATTATTGTTTCATTAATTATAAAATTATTAATTGTTGTTTAGCCTAACATAATTTAATTTGTTTGTCTTTTATAATGTATTGGTTAATTAAATTATTAATTATTGTTTATTAGTTGCTTTTTCCAATTAATTATTGGTTAATTAATATCCCAAACAAACAAAATTAATTAGTTCAACTAATTACTATGGTTGTTTGATACTTGGAATATCACACTATTACTTAACCAAAAAAAGAAAAAAAAAGTCAATAAATTGTGCAGACAAAAATATATAGGTCGTATAGCTTAAGTCCAAGTCTAAAAAAGAGTGATTTATTACATATTTTATGACCATTAGTTGAACTAATCAACTAGCACACAACACATAGCCATATTTATTAATTATTAGTTGCACACTTGCACTAGCACTAGCACACAGTGAATCAGATAAAGCCAATTTATTGTATCTCACCAAAAGACACCAACACCAACACTAAAAGACAATTAATAATCTCACCAACACCTTACACCAACACCAACCATGATTTTGAAACCCGGACTGTTCATAGAACCGGAAAAGAGAGATGTTCAAGGTTTTTAAGGTGAGACCAAGGTTCAACTGAGGTCGAACCGCGATGATGTCATAATTAATTTAAAAATTAATTAAATATAAATAAATATATTAAATTGGTAAAAAAAAAAGTATTTTTCATATTATAATTTTCATAAAATAAATAAGAAATATTAAATTTTAAGCAAACATAATAAATAAACAAATATATAAGTATATAGCAATATTATAGTAGTTTTTTTTTTTTTTTTGAATAACAATATCATATATATATATATATATATATTTGATAGGAAACCACACACTTAATATTAATCAAATAACAGTAGAGTTTACATCATGAAGAATTGCTAATTCTAAGAAACTCGGACAATTCTTCATCCACATACACTAATGAACTATGCCCTTGGCATACTTTGCAAGTAAATGAGCTGGGGTATTTGCAATACGTTTTACATGAGAAAAATAGACATTATGGAACTCCAAGGCAGCTGATCTAATGTCCATAATCACCGCATCAATCGAGGCCGGAACTGAAGAAGATTGACTCAATGCCCTAAAGACAATTAGCGAATCACCCTCAATTATGAGATCAGACACTCCAAGCTGCTTTAGGAACTACAACCCAACCTCGACAACCTTCGATTCCACTTCAAAGGGCCCCAGTGGTGCATGAATTTGCTTGCACATTGCTACTACAAATTTGCCATTCCAGTCCCGTGCTATGACTCCAACTCCCACAGATTGCAACTCTGCAAATATTGCACCATCAACATTGAACTTTAAAGACGGTGTAGGTGGAGGACTCCATCTCATAACGTGCTGGACAGACTCCTGAGCAATCGGTAATAAATCCATAGCAGTTCGATATTCCTCCAGGTATTGCGTTGCCCATTGAAGAAGCATTTTTCATCTTTATGCGTTACGATTCCTATTACCCCACATCGCCACGCACAAGTCAATATCATCTCAATGTTTTCCGGTGAACACTTTTCATCCATCATTAAGCACCACAACATGTCCTTAAAAGAGCTAAGCTGGTCCAACTCGTTAGGGAACACCAGCTTCGATGAAGACCATAATTCTTTAGCTAGGGTACATTTCCATAAAAAATGGATTGAATCCTCTACCTCCACATTGCATCCATCACATGTATCAACCTGCAAAACATTTCTTTTAACTAAGTTAGTTTTCAACGGCAAGATGTCCCGACAAGCTTTCCAAGCGAAGTGCCTGATTTTATGAGGCACATTGATTTGCCATATGCATTTCTAAAAGATTCTTTCTTGGCTTCCATCAGATGATGAACCCGTGGACTCAGGTAGAGACATTTAAGACGAAACCCAGTAGGCATTTTTTACTGAAAAGGCTCCATTCGTGCTCCAAGCCCAAATCTATTTGTCTTCTGGCAGATTAGAACTTATAGGAATAGCTTTTATAACCTCAGTTGCAGGCGGCAAGAACATGGCATCAACAGCCCCACCTTCATGAGGCCTCTTCCTTATCTATCAACTCTCCAACCTTCATATCTTGTGGCATAAACAACCTGGGAGATGACACCATAAAAGTTGAAGGCTTGGGCATCCATCTATCACCCCAAATCTGGATTCTCTCACCATTACCAAGTCTCCACCGTAAACCATACTTAATAAGAGGTTGAGCACACATAATACTTCACCCAGTAAAGGAAGGATTATTACCAAAACAGCCTGTGAAAATTCAGTTGTGGGAAAATATTTAGCCTTCAAAACCTTGTATACTAATGAGTCATGACCTTGTTGAAGTCTCCACCCTTGCTTTGCCAATAAAGCCAAGTTTGAACCCCTTAAGCTTTTCAAAACCCATCTCACCACAACTCTTTGGAGCATATAATTTCTCCCAACTCAACCAAGCTATTTTCCTCTCAACATTTCTTTGCCCCCACCAAAATTACAAATCATACTAGTCAAATCCTCACATAGAGAGTCAGGCAATTTGAAAACACTCATAGTAGACGTCGGAATTGCTTGTGCCACAGCTTTTATCAACACTTCTTTCCTCACCTTAGACAATAACTNTAAATAACAACTCCCCCAACCTTCCATTCTCCACCTCTTTCTTAATAAGAGCAGAAAGTCCTTCCGCACATAACAAGAATAGGTAAGGAGATAGTGGATCACCCTGCCTAATTCCACCACTCGGAACAATATGCCCTTTAGGCTTTCCATTGATCTTCACAGAATAAGAAACAGTAGTGACAACTTCATAATCAAAGCACACCATTTATTATCAAAACCCAACTTTTGCTTAATTTTTCCAACCATATCCACTCTACCCTATCATATGCCTTACTCATATCAAGCTTTAGAGCCAAATCACCCCCTCTTCCACTCTTCTTTTGACTAATATGATGCATCATCTCATATGCTACAAGAACATTATCAGTGATTAACCTACCATGCACAAATGCACTTTGGGTATCACTAATAATAGAAGGAATAATTTTTTTCAACCTATTAGCAATGGCTTTTGATGCAATTTTATAAACCACATTACATAGACTAATGGGTCTATAATCAGTCACAGTTTTGGCTCTTTACATTTAGGAATAAGAACAATATGTGTATGATTGAAGTTTTGAGGAATGATACCTGAATTGAGGAAAGCAAAAACTGTTGAAGTAACCATACCACCAATCTTGGGCCAAAAGTGTTGATAAAACAATGGAGGCATGCCATCTGGTCCAGGGGACTTCAAAGGATACATTTGCTTAATGGCATTTTTACTTCAATTTCTGAAAACTCCCTTACAAGTACCTGATTCATCCTAGGGGTAACTTTATGTTGAACTACATATAGAATTTCTTCAAACTTTGCAGGATCACTACTAGTAAAAAGTCTCTCTTAGTACTGCAACATTAACTTCTCCACATGCTCATCTTCCTCCAAACCACCTACCATCCTCATCCATTAAACCCTCTATAAGATTCTTTTTGTATCTTGCTGAAGCTTTCTCATGGAAAAACCTAGTATTCCTATCCCTATATTGCATCCATCTAATTCTTGATCTTTGCCTCCACACATCATCTTCCTTATCCATCCAACAATTCAACACAATTCTAGTGTTTCTCAAGGATCTAATCATATCCGGAGTTGAAGGTTGTAGCTCTAACCATTCTAACTTTTTCTGCAATTCAACCACACTTTTCCCCACATTACCAAATTCTACGCCATTCCACACCTCAAGTCTAGCACAACAACTTTCCAAGCATCTATTAAGAACATCACCCGACCTTCCATACAAACCTTCATCCCAAGCTTCCTCCACTATTCCCTCACATCTTGGATCCTTTAACCACATAGATTCAAATCGGAAAACTCTACCCATCATCTTTTTTCTTGATTTTGCAAAAAATTGAAGAACAAGAGGGGAATGATCAGAAGCCGAGGATGAAAGATGAGTAAGCTTAGCCATTGGAAATAAATGAAACCACTCCACTGTAGCCAAAGCTCTATCCAACATTTCTCTAATTTAAGACTCAGCCTCTTTTAAATACAACCAAGTAAACAATGGCCCCATGAACGGAACTTCCTTAAGACCACAACAATTAATAGTGTCAACAAATATTTCATTTGCTGTCTAGTTCTATAACTTCCCCCCTCCTTTCAGCCATGCTAGTAATTTCATTAAAATCCCCAATTGCAAGCCATGGTAAAGAGGATGTTCCATGTAAATGTTTGGGTTTTTTCCATGACTCCCATCTCTTAGTATTAGGTTCACCATAACAACTTGTAAGGTGCCACCAACCAATACCATCCCCCCCCCCCCCCCATCTACCCATGCATCAATATGTGAATGAGAATAAGTCTGAATATCAAGCCTATTCTCTTGTTTCCAAAATAAAGCTAAGCCACCCTTACTTCCCCGACTAGGCACAATAAGACCATTTTTATATTTACACCAATCACGAACCTTTAACATCTAATCCAACCCAGATTTTGTCTCCATTAAAAAGACAATATTGAGATCTTTTTATTGATTACCTTGACTAAGGCACGAACTGTCCGACGGTTCCCAAGCCCTTGGCAGTTCCAACTCAATAAACTCATAATGCCCGACAGGGTTGCGTAGCAACCTCCGTCGATGTAATCTGATCCTCCCCAGAAAGAACATATAAACCTTCATTGTTACTCACCTTGGATTTCTTTTGTGCCAATTCTGCCTTCTCTGTCTCACGTGAAAACACCTTGCCACTCCACTTTGCACCCAGTACATTATTAAGAGACAAAGTGAGCCAGGTCATGACTTAGTATAAGCCCTCTTCCAAGTCCCTTTCTTCAGCCCATCCAATTCTACACTGCTTAAATTACTAGCCTTTAAAGTGGGCTTTTTGGCTATAACACCATCTGAACCACTAGCGGGAGGGCCTTGTAAAGTGTTTGGCCCACTTTTAATTTAAAATCCACTTTTCTTGGGCCTGCCTCTAACCGAGTTAGTGCCTTCTACCCCATATCCATTACCAACATTAAAATCACAAATATCTCCCTAAGGACACGAAGCATCACATGGCATCACTTCTTTACTTGATGAAACACGTTTGCAAAGAGTTAAATCTTCATCCATCACTTCAATATCCACCAAACCCGAGTGAAAATTGCTTTCGTCCATCAACTGCTCCTCACGGATAGAGTTTGAATTCGAAATAATTGGTTTTGATTGGATAGCTTAATCAAGCTCAAATATTATCGCCTCAAAATCAGGAGTAAGTTTCCCATAAATAGTTGCGACAATTCCAGCCTTCGCAACTGGTTCAACCACATCACTACCCTTGGACAGCCCAACAGTTACGATAGTTCCAGCCTTTGCAAGAGGTTCAACCACAGCACCACCCTTGGACTGCCCAGCAATAAAAACTCCACTAACAACTTCACGGTGATCCTGCCTTAAAACTACTCCCATAGTGACAATATTCGAGTTTACATTCTCCCTAATAGACGGTATAGACAGTCTTCCTCGACTCAGCCACTTGAGCGTTGATCTCCCTACTTTCAAAACTACGACCATTGTTTGCAGAAGTATTGGTTTTACGAAACCCGGCCATCAACCATTTTCCATGAGGAAGTTCATGCTAATGGTCATCGTGAAAAGAACAATATCTGGCTTCATGACCAATCCGGCCACACTTGAAATAGAGCCCCACTAATCTTTCATATTTAAATCCAATACAAACCTTATCTCCTTCAAGACTTGCGACAACACCACCTCTACGCAGTGGTTTCTCCAATTGCAATTCAACCCTAACTCATAGAAAACAGGCTTGATCTGATGAAAAGGCTTTCAAATCAACCTCCACAACCTTACCCAAACCATTACCAATATCTCTTCGTACTTCTTCAGGCAATAGATCAAAAGGAAGTCCCCAAACCTGAACCCACATTGGTATTGAAGTAAAACGAACAGAAGTAGCAGTCATACCCCACTCCCATCTACACAAAACCAATGGATGATCCTCAAAACTCCAAGGACCATTTGCTAGCACCCACTTCAACTAGCTCTCCACAGAAAATTTAAATTGTAAATAAATAGATAATTCAAAAAAAAAAAGTAACTAAATAGAAAACCACTGTTTTCAAATTTAAATCTAATATTAAATATTATTAAAACATTAAAAAAGAGACTTGATGAAGCCTAAAGCTCTTAAAGCTATAGCCTACTGTGGTAGTAGTGGTACAGTGGTACTGTAATACGCGTATATCAACCAAGTTAAAAACTAAATATAATAAATTAAATTAAAAGAAAGAGATTTTTTTTGAAGTAAAAAGAAAGAGATTTAAGAGCATCTCCCGCAAGCTTTTCAAATTTTTGTACTGTTTGGAAAGTGAACAATTCATTTTACCTTTTGCCTACCTACTTTTTAGATACACTTTCCAACAAACTCTCTATCATTTTCTCTATCCCATTTAAATATTATTTCTTCATTCTTTCTTTAATATTTCTTTTTCAATCTTCTTTCATTTATCTAATTTTAATGGAAAGTGCTACATTTTACAATATTTTTACAATAAATCATATGCAGTAAGTTATTACTGATTATAATTTGAACACATCACAATAAATATTTTTCAAATTCCAAACAACATTAACACTTATATTTTTTTTTTTTAATGAGAAATGTTGCATCTATAACATTTTTTCGCAATACTTTCACAACAAAATCTTATATGGTAAGTTGTTATTAGTTCTAATTTGAACTCACCATTTAAATTATTTTTTAGTCACCAATATCAACTAATAACAATCTGTCACTTAAAAATTATTGTGAAAATATAGTAGTAATGTTACTCAATTTTGATTTCTTATTCCTTTTATTATTTTTCCTTTCTTTTTTTAGTTTTTTTTTTTCGTCCATACGTTTTTTTTTCCTTGTTTTTTCTCCTCCACACACGTACACCTACCCCAATATCTGTCTTCACTCTTTGTTTGACTTTTTGTATTTCTAGTTATCTCCAGAATGTTTCTCCCCTTCTCCCTCTCTCTTTCGTTCTTTTTCTCTTACACACACACACACACACACACACACACAAATTTCTCTCCCTCAATCTCACACAAACAAATTCTCTCTCATACACACATAGATCACTGACAGAGAACAAAGATTAGAGTCCTCCCCACTTCTAAGAACATGCAGCTTAATCACCATATTGGTTATATTGGCGTTCTACATGTTTTTTTTTTTTTGGGTTTGTTCTGGTTTGATTAGTTTTATTTTATTGTTCAGATTTCATTAGACTTATAAGAAATATTGTTTTTGTCTTTCAAATCTTTCGATTGGGTTTTTGTTTTGATTGTGGTATATTTTAGATTGTAACCATTGAGATAGAGAAGCACGAGAGAGTGAAGAACAAAAGAGAAAAGGGATGCGAAAGAAAGAATTTTTTTTTTTTGTTCAACCGAGTAATATTTTAAGCTTGAATATTCTTTAGATATGCTACAGTGATTGCTACAATGCTCTCCAGGCCTGGAGAGCTACTATAGCAAATCTTAAAAAAAAAAAATTGGAGTTGAAAAGGCTGTTGAAGGTGTTTTTTTGTGTGTTTGCTCTCCAAATTAGGCTTTAGAGAGCCTATTGGAGATGCTCTTACTAGTACACTAGCTATAGACAAATTATGTGGCCAAAACAGAGATTGGTATAGTGGTATACAGTGGGTGAGAAGATAGACTTGACTGGCATTATTTACTAAGCTATAAACGCATTTACCAAACAAAAAAAGACTTCATCAACCCAAAGAAGTCTTAGCAAAAGAAAAGAAAACACAACAGTCCGAGTAAGGAGAAAGGGAGAAAGAGTCTTAGTGCCACTATGCATTGATTTGGAGAAATTTGACCACCGGTTATCGACTGGAGGTTGCAACGGACGACAAGGACCAAAGTTTTAGATCTGATTTAGTGATTTGCTCTGTATTGGGTTTTTTTTTTTTTTTTTTTTTTTTTCAGATTTTAGTTCAAATTTTTTTTGGGCTTTTTTTTTTCTTGAAAGTAGAACAAATAAATTTTTTTTTTTCTAAATTTGAAGGTGTTCCTAATTTTGTGATTGAGGGTGTTCCTAATATAGAGAAAATATAAAAAATTTTAATTATTATATATAAATTTTTCTTTTCAGCTTAGGGTGTTCCTCACAACACCTTGAGCTGCACGTGGTGCAGCCACTGAATTTTTGGCACCACAAAAAACTATTTTATCTATTTTAGCATTCATCACACTAAAATAATATAAACAACACACTAAAATAATATTTCTACTATAATAAATAACAACCACCATTGTAGCATGATTTTTAGTCTTGGTGGTGTACTGTGCACTGTAGCTTAATAGCCAAAATTTTTAACTTTTCCTCCACCATTGCAGTATACTATTTAAAATTTGTGGTTCTAAAAATAGCAATATGACTTTTTAGCACCACCAATGCTAATGCTATAATTACACTTAATTTGTCTATCACCACATACTTTGTCACTTATTTTACCATGATTTATATATGTGTCCTTATATCTTATATTACGTACACATGCAACAGGTATCACCTACCGGTATTTAATAAATAATAATTCAATCATTATTTAACACGATTAAATTAGGGTAAAGTATGTGTTCCTAGACTTTTCTATTATATATACTAGTTCTTCTATAAAAATTGTTTGTATATATACATATAATAAACCTTATTTGTAAGGAGTGTTTTACTGTGTGTATGTGAGTTTATAATACTAATACCTTTACAGCTTGGTCAGCATTTTCCCTAACATTAAAGTGAGTGTAAGGTTGAATTTAATCAACCATTGTATTGGCTTTATTCCGTGTCAAATTTACTTGCAATTTAGCAATTAGTAACCCTGTATTTAGGTGGGAATCATGTAAGGGTAGTAAGTGAGAGAGTGTGAAGAAATGCTCAAGATTGTGCAAGGATGCAAAGACTCGCGACTAGGACTCGCGGGTGACTCATGACTGGCAAGCCGCCAAATGCAGTATATGAGTGAAGCGTGCGAGAAAATGAATAGTCGCGCCAGCTGGAGCACTACAGGACAAAAAGTCTAGTCTGGCCGTTCTGTTATCTCGCGGCTTGAACTCACGACTCAGTCAAGTCACAAGGCCAAGCCACCAGACCACCCTGTTTGGGAAAAACTAACTATTCACATTCCTTTTTCACCCAAGTATAAATACCCCTTATACCCATGAAATGTAGAGAGCTTCCAGAGAGAATTTTGAGAGAGAAACCCTAGAGAAAAACAAAATTGATTCATCCACAATCTTCACATAGAGACTCTTCAAATTCCTCTACTCTCATCCTCTCCATTGTTACATCCTTGAGAAGTTCTTACCCAAATCCTTTTCTCACCATACCCATATCTATGAGAAGACTATTTGGTGCGTTGGGAAGCAATTAAGAAGGGACCAATAGTTATTGGTTGATGCTATAAGTTATAGCGGAATCCGGTAAACTAGAAAAGACAAAGGTTCGGGGTAACCTCATTGGAGCAAGAAGCTTGGAGGGCTTAGGTACCTAGGTAGATTAGGCTTGGATGGTCTATTGCTGTTCATGTATCCTAACTTCATTTTCTAGTGGATTATTGACCGCTTAGAGGGTGGCGGAGAGGTTTTACACCAAGGGCTTTGGTTTCCTCTTCGTTAACACATTGTTGTGTTGTCCTTGTGTTTGCATCTCTCTTCCCTTAGTCTTTGCCATTTAATTTCTGCTGTGGATGTAATTTTATTTAGTTTAGATTGTTTATCAATTTTGGTATAAGCTTATAATCATTTTCCGCATATACATTGTTTAATATAAAGCTTGAATTGGTATTTTGTATTTTGGGGGTCTAAACGTTCATAGTGGTTTACACACTATTTGAACTTTCAATTGGTATCAGAGCAAGTGCACTTTCTGTGATTTAAACACCTTAATGCGATCCTTGACCCCTTGTTGAGATGGACCGGTCTCAATCTTTAAATGCTCCACCATATTTTGATGGTAGCAACTATGCTTTTTGGAAAGTCAGGATGAGGGCATTTTTGTGTCCTATGGATGAAACCATTTGGGATGCAGTGGACATTGGATGGACTAGGCTGGAGGCTGCCAAATCTACCTGGGATAAGGCAACCCTCGCGGTGTCTAATGTAAATAGCAAAGCACTTAACGCTATTTTTTGTGGTGTGTCTCCAAAAGAGTTCCACAGAATATCTCACATTTCCATTGCCAAGGAGGCATGGCAGATATTGGAGACCACGTATAAGGGAACAAAGAAAGTGAAGGATACGAAGCTACAGATGCTGACCACTTGTTTCGAGGAGCTAAAAATGAGTGAGGACGAGTCCTTTGACTCTTTCTATAGCAAGCTGAATGAAATAGTCATCGACAAGTTCAACTTGGGGTAGAAAACGGAGGACTCTAAAGTTGTGAGGAAAATCCTTCGTTCGCTGCCGGAGAGTTTTCGAGCCAAGGTGACAGCAATTGAAGAGAGCAAAGATCTTGATGATATCAAAGTCCAAGAATTGATTGGTTCACTTCAGACCTATGAACTGTCGTTGCCTACATAAGGAAAAGCAAATCACTAGCTCTTAAGACCATTAATGAAAGAATGGAGGTCCATGATTCATCGGATGAGGATGTTGTTGATAAAGATGTTGCATACCTTGTGAAAAATTTCCAGAAATTCTTGAAATTCAAGAACAATGGAAAATTGGGTGATAAAAGGAAATTCCAAAATTCAGGAATGGAGAAAAAGGAATTCAAAAAGAAAGATGGAAAGAAATCCCAATCTACACAAGGAATCACTTGCTTCGAGTGCAACGGGCATGGACACTTCAAGAAAGAATGTTCCAATTACTTGCTTCGAGTTGATCATCAAGATGTTGAAGTAATCTCTACCTTGAAAACCCTAAGCTTTGTGTAAAGGAAAGCTCCTCTAGATCTCACAAGAGATTTACACAAAACAGCAAAGTATGAGTAACAACTCAACTGGAGCAACTCTAAAAACGTGGCTAGGGTTTTTCTTTATATACCTAGGGTAAAAACAGAAAACCCAAAACGTTTAATAAGTTAGTGCTGAGCTGGAATATTCTGCAGAAAAACATTCTGCCCGAGATTCGATCGATCGAGTCTTTCTTTCGATCGATCGAGCCAGGCCGAAATGCACTAATGCATCTGCAGCCTATTGTAGGGGTGATAGGCCAATAGTATATATCTGTGTATATGTTGGGCTGAGGGCCTAGTCCAAGGACATTAAGTAGTCTGAGAACGGGTAAACACTGTCATAGGAGTCCGTATTAAGGAGTGAAGAGGTGAGGTTTGGTCATAAGAGTCCAAGATGGTGATCCGAGGAGGAATGTCTCCTTGGCTAGTCAAAGCTGAAGTCCAAGCATATGGTTTGCCTTCCAGAGCAACATTCTAGGAGATTCTACTGATAAGTATACAAATCTTGAAGGTATAGGACAAAGGGAGGCTATGAAATATCTAAGAAAAAGCTGCTACCACTGTATAAATAATCCGCAGCTAACTCTCTGGCCGCATTAATGCGGAAGTGATATCTGAACAGTAAATTTCAGCCTTACAGCTACTCTCAAAGACTTCAGGAAAGTGCTGATGAGACAAGTATCAATACTAGAAATTTAATCTACACATGGAGGTTAGAGATAAAGGGAGAAGAGAGAGTATAAAATAGAGGGAGGTCCCTTAGGAAGGGGATCGGAGATTTGAGAGAAAAAACAATATAGCAACAAGAGCTGAACTTGCAGTCAAATTTAAAGAAAGCTATACTAGAATTAATCTCCTCGGACTGTGCCGAGGACGATTTTCTTTGTGTAAAACCATTTTATCTTTACTTCCTTGTCATCTAGATCCACTTTAATTGTTGTTTTCAACTCATCAGGGCCTAGTTTTCCAACCCATTATCTACAAATTCATTGTATTAGGCTTTTAGGGCCTAAGTCCAACCATTCTTTGGGCTTGGGAATCAAATTGCGACCTTACAATCACATTAGCATTTGATTTTTTTTTTTTTTTTTTAAATTACACTTTTAACAAAATTAAAATTTTAAAAAAAAAAACTTATTTAATACCAAAAAAACACATGAATTCAATCTAGGTTCATTTTGAACAACAACGCACTAGAACATAAATCCAGAAAATGTAACACATAAACACAACGCCAGGCCTGGACCCACCAACACAAACACTAACACTCCTACAACCACAAAGCAAAGTTGATGAAGCGATCGGGTTTAAATTCAACAACAACGATTATTGGCACCTGGATCAGGTTTGAATCTAGCAGTGCTACCGTTGTTAGTACATTAAGCTTGATTTTTTTTTTTTTTTTTTTTGGGGTTTTGGTATTTTTAGTTGATGTTGATTTTGTGAACGATGACGATAAATCTAAAGGACTTTGGTGAATTTTTTAGTTAGAAATTTTTTTTACAGGTTTGAGAGAGAGATTGACATTAGTTGAAGTGGAAAAAAAAGAAATTCAAATCATCTCTTATCTTTTATGGGTTTGAAGGAATTTGAACCGTGTGGGTGTTTGATAGTTTAGAATTTTTCTTGGTTGAAATTTATGAGTTTGATTTTTCTAGGTTCATGTTTAAGATCTTTCCATTCATGTATTTTTTGGTTTTTAAATCTTTTATGGGTTTGAAGGGATTTGGATTTTATTGGTTTTGAATCTTTTAGTGTGCATGTTGTGCACTTTATGTGCCATGTAGACATTTTTTATTAGTGAGATGACAATAGAGATTAAATTGAAAAATATTTTAAAATTTTAGTGATCAAAATAGGAGCTCGAAAAATGTGGGGGATCAAAGTGATGAAAATTGGCCCAAATAAGGACCAAAAGGGTTTTTTTTTTTTGCATTTTTATTTTCGATTGTTTATGGGTTCTACGTAGGTCATAAAAAAAAAAAAAAAAAAAAAAAAAAAAAAAAAAAAAAACCTACTTTAAAATTTTTTTTTTTTCACTTTCTTTTAGAAAAAGGTAAACAAACTTTATTAATTTAAATCACTTTGAATACAACATCTAAATCAGACAGTAGTTTTTTTTTTTCCCTTCCCTTCACCTGATTTAGTGTGCGTTTAACTCCAAATTAAAAGTCAAGTTATTTTACTATTTATGAGCTTCACTGCACTTTTTAGTACTATTTATGGGTCTCACTGTACTATTTCAGTTAACTTTTACATTTATCTACGAAATTTTCAGCAAAAATTTTTCAATTTCTACAAAATAAGCGGATCTCAAACAGATTTTTAACATAGGTATAACTTTTTTGGACAAAAGGCTAGGCAAAGTAACTTTTTGCGAATACTACTTTATCATTTTTGCATACAATTGTGGTGTGCAAATATTCCCAGATACGGTCTTATAATTTATAGCAAGCAGTTCAAATTTGGACTTTCCTTTAGACCATTCCACTTTTTGTCACGAGTCATTCGCTGTGGACTCTCATGGCCAAGATAAAATACATATATGTTGATTATGAATGAGAAGATTTTTATTTAATTTTTCAACCCTCATGTCAAACGCCTTAAAATGTGAATGTGTAAATTTACAATATACAGATAAATGTAATGCTGATTAAGTTTTGGCTTTTGTTGATTAGATTATACTTATTCATTGATTTGGAGGACTAGCCGACCAGCTAACCTGATTCTTAGAATGGAAGATCAAGTTGATTATCAACAAATAAAAAATAAAAAAATAAAATGATTAAGTAGAAAAAGCAATTTCTTTTTCTTTTACTTAAAGCAATTTTCTTCCTACCTTTAAGTAAATAAGTTACCAAAATATTACTAACTAGCCAAACACATATGTGCGATGCTTATAATAGTTTTGTTCATTACATGACACATAAATGTTAATTGGAAGAATCGGTGGTATGTTCCTATGGAGGACCGAATAGTTTCTGAAAGAGTGGAAAATCAAACAAATCCTTTAAAGTATTTAATTAATAATATAAAAAAAAAAAAGTAACCAGTGAGTGTGGCTCAACAATAGGAAACCCTTGAAAGTCTCATTGCTCTCAAAGGTTCGAGTCCTAGCTCATGCAACTTTGTGTTGAGAGCTGCTTCGGTATTTGGCTCAAGCTGGCTTGTTCGTATTAAAAACGTGGGTGTCAGTAGTGGTATGCCCTGTTGTGCGTTGGTGATACCCTTAGGTTTATCCAAATTGTACCTTGGTGTGTGAGGCGATGATAACACGTGGACTTCCTCTTTCGTTCCTTAAAAAAAAAAAGGAAAAAAGAAAAAAGAAAAAGTGTAGTAGTAATATTTAGAATGACTCAAACGTTTGACATATTCTTGCAGATGGCACTCACTCTCATCCAGAGCCAACCATTATTGTAGAGTCGCAATCTATTGAAACCACAATGACCATGGAAAGAGAACATAATAGTAAATAAACTTAGTAGCTGGAATTGTATAAACAACTTACCCTTGGTGGGTTTTTAATTGTATAAATGGTTTTCAGCCTTTTTTTTTTTTTACAGGTACTACATTCACAATATTTTTTATAACAAATCATAAGTGCTTAAGTGGTGGAGTGAAAACTAGCAAACATATTTTCATTCAAGTTTTTTTTTTTTTTTGGATGTGCTCTCGAGGTTTTCAAACTCAAATAAGTGGTTTTGAGCTTTTGTTTAAAAAAGATGACTAAACACTATTTTTCAGTTTAACCATTATAACTAAAATTGTGTTTTCAAAACACGGTTACGATTTTAACGACTATCTTAAGTATCTACAACAATAATTAACCTATTAAAAATGTCATTCCGATGGAGTAAGCCTTTCACATTATTATAGTGTACCATCTGCATACAGCTTGCTTTGCATGTATTTAGACATTACTTTAAAGTAACAACTAACGAGTACTCCCAAAATGTTGAGGAGGAGGGTATCTCCCAGGGCCCATTTCTCTTTTACTTTTTTTATCTCCTGAAATTATCAAGATAGACTCAATAGATTTGGTCGCGGGGAAAAAAATAAAGAAAGAAAAGAGAAATATTTGATGGATTTTGTGAGGGATGGGCTTAGCAGGCCACCAAAGTAGGACATGTTCTATTTGTCATATTGGGCCCAATATTTAGTTCACCCAAAATGAAACCTAGGAAAACAGAAGCTTCTCTGTTTTAGATTTTCTTTCTTTCACTCTTTGTAGGTGCCTTCATCGAGTTTGGACCTATAATCATCTTAATGATTTTGGCTCCATATGTGGAAAAAATGTATTTGTCTAAGACAAAGATTGTATGTTTAATGACCCAAAAAAAATAAAAATATCTGTACTATATCACAAAATGACTAATTTAGTCACAATTAAGACTCATTGTAGTCGTTTAAAAAAAAAACTAAGATCACCCAAATATATGCCTGATGTGGGTACTAAGCACACATCCCATAACATGCAACTCAAATAATTTTCAATCAATAAAGGCACCATAATCTCCCTCACCTAAACTCCAAAATTAGGGATTTGAGATTTGAGAGAAAAAATACTGTAGTAACAAGAGCTAAACTTGCAGTCAAATTTAAAGAAACATCTCGATTCGTGTCTATGATTCCAACACTTTAGTAAAGAGTTGGATACGAGGCGTAGATTACACCATTACTCCTACAGTAGTGGCTGATGCTCTAGGGGTACCTTTGGTCCAGCACCCTGTCTACCTTTATGATGAGTCTCCAGTTTTGAGTGATGTCATGTCTTACATCATTGGGTCATCTATCCAGTGGGGTTTTGATCTTAGGATCACCACTGCTGAGCTTTCTGAGCTACACTATCTTTTCTTTCGGATAGCGTGTCACTGCTTTTTGGCCCATTTCTCATCTGCACACCATTCCTCTCTAGAGGTGTGTATTTTTGTACGCTCTAATTACTATGCTCCTATCAGTTTTCCCCATTTGTTCTTTTGTTCTTTGAACGAAGTGTATAGGAGTTCATCTTCTTCTCATGCCCTTGTTCATCCTATTTTTATTCATAGGATTCTTCTTTATCTTGATCTTAGTGGTTTCCCCTCCTCTGAGCCTGTGCATGTCATTGGTCCTATAGGTGCGTCTTTTCTTAGACAGAGGGCTGCTCATCTTTGAGCTGGCTCTAAACCCTCGGTCTACACCTGGGTCCGCACCTCCTCCCTCTTTTTCTACAGGTCCTTCTAGTGAGAATGTTCTTGATCCTGATGCTGTTGCTGCTGTCTCCTCCACCTCCATCGAATGACATTGATATCCATCATACTTTGGAGACTGTCATGACCGTTCAGGCAGCTCATGGTTAGATTTTGGTGGACTTGCTTGATGAGATCCGTGCGTTGCAAGCTGATTTGGCACATCTTCGGTCTCCCTCACCACCTCCTTTTGATGATGGATTGTGATTGCCCTTTGGCATTCCATCACAGAAAGGGGGAGTAGTGTTTGTAGAGGAGTTTTGTAGTTAGGGAGAGTTTTTATTGTTTTGAGGAGCTTGTGGAGCTGTTAGATTGTATTTAGGCGCTTCACCTTGTATATCATTTTTTGGGGGATATTCATGTTAGGGAGAGTAACATTGATTGATATACATGTTTTCTTTTTTATTCTTGTTGCTTTGGATTCACTGTTTATTGATTTATATTCTCTGAGTTATTCATTTGATATATGTCTTTATTGTGTGTTGTGTGAATTATACAAGAATGTTATACCTGTTTATATACTATTTTCTGTCACACATGCGTTTATGCATTTGTTGAGTATTTCAGGAATAAACAGGTTGATTTAATTGAGCTGCTGTCTACACTTGCAATTGATGGATAGTAGTTAGGATTGAATTTTGGTTTATGAGCATTATTTTTGTAAAGGGCTTTTTAAATTGTAAACTTTGAGCTTAGTGTTTGTGTTTTGTCACGGATTGCCAAAGGGGGAGTTTATTAAGTTCTAAAGATTTAGGATTTTATGTATTTAGAATTCTAATTTGTATTTTGGCAAACCATGATCAAAAAGGTTGTTTAGTCTTGTTTAGCTTGCTCAAAGTTGGGTCTTTCATGTAAAGTTGGAATCGAGTNATCACAATATTTTGAGAAAAATTCCAGTTTTGAAAAACTCAAACCAATTTTTGAAAATAACTCCTCAAAGCATTAACATCAATGAAACACAATGCATGAGTATGAGATGAAATGGAATGCTTTTTCAAAAACCCAAATTTGAATCCCAGTTTCTCCAAGGTAAAGTTTCAGCCAGTTCTTTCTTTAAATTCACAATAAAAAAAAAATGTTTTGCATAATACTCAAGGTATTTTTCAAACTTGGTTGGTCAGACCAAAAACACACATAATAACATGTACAATGTTTAGCAAAGAGTAACTTGTGTAGTGTGTGCAGCCTAGCAAAAGCTTGAGATACATGTGAAGTGATATGTGAATAGAAATCAATCACAAAGTCTATAAAATTCATCACACAGAATTTAAAAGAGATTATCACCTAAAGAGTTACATCCTATAACTCCCACAACTCCTAGAACAAAAGCTTGTAATCATGTAAGTTTCTTGTATTTTTGCCTCATAATTATGTGAGATGGCATCAAGCCTAATAATACACACCAATTTTAATTATGTGAGATGGCATCAAGCCTAATAGTACACACCAATTTTAAGCATTAAGCAATTAAGCCGAGGCATCACCTTATGTTCTTTTTGTGCATGTGCTACACTTTCTCGAGCACAAAATCTTATGATATGTACTAAGGTGTTCATGATTGGCTAGTGAACAGTGGTGAGATGGTTATTTATGCCTTTTCCAAAAGGATCAAGTCCGACAGTCAAATAACATGTGACTTTAAGATCAAGACAAAGTGATCAAAAACCATAAATATCTTTCCCACATAACATGCACTACAAAGTTTCAACTAGTCAAGTGCAATAAATAAGCTCATCAACGCTAAACAAGGTACATAAGACATGTTATGTGTAAATAAATTGACCAACCTTGTTTTCAAAAACCAAGAAACATAGTGCTTAACATATTTTGCTTTTCTCTTTTTTTTTTCTTTTTTCTTTTTTTATTGTTATAAGAGAAAACAAATAAATCCTAGAATGAAATGCATGAATGTAATGCAATGCAAGTCCTAGAACAAAGAAAAACACAAAAAATCAAATAACAATGGTCACAAAGGAATGAGCAATGAAGCACAAGGACCATGTCAGAAAGACTCAATTAGGTCGAGTCTTTTACATCCAAAACCTTTTAGATGCACCATGAGCATTGGAGTTCTTATTCACATTCACATGATTTCCAACTCCAGGATTGAAATAAAGGTTCAACGCCTTTACCAATTCACCAATAAGTGTCATAGGATCTTTTGCTTGAGGCACAGGCACCTTTGGTTTGTTTGCTCTCTTAGCAGCTTAAAGCTTGTAACATTTAGGACGAATGTGTCCAGACTTTCCACAATAGTGACAAACCCAAGCAGGTTTACCATGTATCTTGTCCTTAGAATGGGTAGAATCCTTAGATTTAGACTCTCCTAGATTAACCCTAATCTTCCTAGGTGGTGAAACTTCTATGGGTTTAACAACCTCACTCACAGGGGGCTTAATAGTTTCACTTACAACCTCACTCGCAGAAGGTTCAGAAGAAGATGGAGGAACAAAGTTTGTGGAATGTGGTGCAAAATCAAAGATGCTTTCAACATATCCTAAACTAGATTTATTAGAAGGATACTTTTGAACATTCAACATGTGATCAAGTTTAGAACTAGCAGATCTAGCAATAGATAAATCATGTTCCAAAGTTTTAACTTTATCAAGCAAGAGCATGTTCTCAGATTTAACATTGTTCAAAGATCATTAGCATCAAACAAGTAAACAAGCAAATTCTTCTTTTCAAGCTCAAGAGATTCAATATTCTTCAAACCAAGTTCAACATTCATAGCATTCTTTGCAGCAATTTTGCAAAGTTTATTGTAGGCCTCTTGAAGATCTGCATCCTCAGAGAGTTCCCCATCAGAAGGGTTCTCTTTAACAGATATGCTTTCATTTACTACAGCAGTAGCAGTGAAAGCAATAAAGTTTCCATCCTCGTCACATCCAGACTCATCATCAAAAACCTCATTATCACTAAGGGTTACAGCCATAGCTTTACCCTTAGATCTTAAGAATGCAGGATATTCAGATTTCACATAACCATACCCTTGACAGCCAAAACACTGAGCACCCAAAGGATTGTTTGAAGATTGACCAACTTTTTCTCTAGGTTTTTCAAAATTATTAACCTTAGTGGGATCATTCTTCCTAAAGTTTCTAGGTTCAACAGTGTTTATACCTCTTGCCTTTCTATTGTTATTCCTAAGAAAGTTTCTAAAGTTCTTGGCAAGGTACGCAATCTCTGTAGCAGAGAGCTCATCATCAAATTCACCAGCATCAACATCATCAACTGACTTAAGAGCCATTGATTTGGATTTGTTCACTTCGGGTAGGTAAGACTCATAGGACTGAAGAGATCCTACAAGCTCATCAACAGGGATGGTGGCCACATCCTTGCTCTCAGTAATGGCAGTTACTTTGAGTCTAAAGTTTTCAGTTAAAAATCATAGAATCTTCCTAACAATTTTAGGTTGATCATAGATTTCACTCAAATTAAAAGTAGAATTAACAATATCATTTAATTTAACATAGAATTCATCAAAAGATTCATCATTAGACATTCTAATGCTTTCAAATCTAGAAATCAATTGCTGCAGTTTATTAATCTTTACTGCCTTTGTGCCTTCATGCACAGTTTGGAGGATTTTTCAAGCAGTGTGAGTGACCTCAACATTAGAGATTCTCTTAAATTCCTTCATAGAAACAGCATTGAAGATGGCATTCATAGCTTTGCTATTGAAGCCTGCTGCTTCTTTTTCAGAAGTTTGCCATTCACTTACAGGAGTAGTGGGCTTCTGCCATCCGTATTCAACGGAATTCCAAACCCTCTCATCAATAGATTTCAGGAATGTTTTCATCCTTACTTTCCAATAAGCATAGTTATTCCCATCAAAGTGAGGAAGAACAACAAGAGCGTGTCCATGCTCTATGACAATAGGGGTCAAGGATCAGCTCAGAGATCAAAAAATCTCTAACAAAAGAGCTACCCGCTTTGATACCACTTGAACGGTTTTAGACCCCTTAAAACAACCAGTTTAACCTAATTAATTAACCAAGTGATTAACTTAGTTAATTTCAGCAATTTTAGGTTATCACAAACAAACAATCATATCAAAAGTGTAAAACAGCAGAAATATAAAAGACACAATGATATGATGACCCAGGAAACCACACGGTAAAAACCTGGGGAGGATTTGACCTAGCTATCCTTAAGTTAAACATGAATCCACTATGCGAAAGAATCAAAGTTTATACAAAAGGACTTACAAGCTCCCCGCTTGACTTCCTAATGCTACCTACCAGTAGAACTTACTGACACGACCACGTACAAGCTCGGAATCCACGGACTCCTTATTTCTTGGATTCTCCAATCAGCTACAAGCACCCACGCTTGATAATCTTTAAACTTCTATGGTAGCAACCGAGTTGATCATCAAGATGTTGAAGTAATCTCTACCTTGAAAACCCTAAACTTTGTGTAAAGGAAAGCTCCTCTAGATCTTACAAGAGATTTACACAAAACAGTAAAGTATGAGCAACAACTCAACTGGAGCAACTCTAAAAACGTGGCTAGGGTTTTTCTTTATATACCTAGGATAAAAACAGAAAACCCAAAACGTTTAATGAGTTAGGGCTGAGCTGGAATATTCTACAGAAAAACATTCTGCCCAAGATTCGATCGATCGAGTCTTTCCTTCAATCGATCGAGCCAGGCCGAAATGTACCAGTGCATCTGCAGCCACTCGATTCCAACTTTACATGAAAGACCCAACTTTGAGCAAGCCTAAACAAGACTAAACAACCTATTTTGATCATGGTTTGCCAACAATACAAATTAGAGTTCTAAATACATAAAATCCTAAATCTTTAGAACCATAATAGTCATATATGCATATTTCTATAATTGAGATAGGTCACATTATCTAGTGCTTGTTGTGTATGCCTTGATTGATTTGATCATTGAAGCTTCACATTAGACTAAGGACTATCTCATTTTTTATATCCGCACACATCACACATGTTTATGTTCAATGAATGACATATTCATTTGTGTGATTGTACTTGATTAAATGTGTTTTCACATGTTCAATCTTTATTGATCAAACACAAAAAGATTTTTTAGTGTTTTAGCTGTTTTTGGAAAGTATTTTGTTTTTACAAAAGTTGTCAAAATTTCAAAAACAGTGTTGCCCTGTTATGGCGACTCAGTCGCGGGTTGGTCCAGCTGCATACCCCAGTCACGAACTTTACTCAGAAGGTTTTCGCGACTCATTGGCAACTCACTGGCGGGTAAATGCCCTAGTCACGAAAAATACTTAGAATATTTTTCAAAATTTGAGTTTTTATGATTCTCGTGGCTCAATGTGGCGACTTGTTGGCGGGTGGAATGTCTAGTCACGAGGGGTACATAGAGATTTTCATGGCTCACCTAGCAACTGTCTCGTGGGTAGACCTTTCAGTCACAAAAAACGCTTAGAAAAATTTTCAAGAATCTTGTTTTCAAAGTGTTTCGCGACTTAACTTGGCGACTGGCTAGCGACTTGATCCAGTTGCGAAAAACGCGTGTTTTGCGCAAATTGGGTAGTTTTTAAAATCATTTCAGTTTTCCCTCAATTTTTGTGACTTTTCATTATCTTCCTTACCTGAAACTCTCTCAAACTCATCGTGTCACTCTCGAACAAACCTCCATTTTTACATCATTTCAACTCCAAATCTTTAAGAAAAAGTTATGGGTCTTCTCTTTTTCTCTACATTCTTCATGTTTTGAGTCTTGTTTACTTAAATCAGTGAGTTGTTGGTTTGATTTGAGATATTTGTTGTTTTGGTGATAGTTTGGATGAATGTGTGGTGTGTTTGGAGTTTTTGGGTATTGTTGATTAGGCTTTTTGGACTTTATTCTCTTGCTTTCATGATTGATATTGACTGAGTGTGTCTATTGATCTGTGTGGTGTTTGAATCTCATACCTATTATGTTACGTTTTTTTTGTTTATTGTAATGCACTTTGTGTGTGTTTCGGGTTGATTTAAAATGGTTGTGTTTAGATGGGTGGGATATCTATTTAATCTGTTTATGGTTATCATGAGTGTTGCTTCTATCTTGTGGATACTGTCTGCTCTGTGTTGGTTTGAACACTTCACACTCTTTTTGACATATCTCATAGTCTTTTGCTCCCTTTTTGGTTGAGTGTTTTTTACACTGCTTGTCGGGTACTTTTGGCTCTTTACAATTTATTACTGCATGTTAAAGTATATGTTTGGTATTGTCCCATAAAGCTTTCATGTTAAGGTGTTGTGCTCTTTGATCATTGATACCTCTATGTGTTATGCATTAGTATGAGATATCTCTTTCAATGACTGCCTTTAAGCTGAATATGGTCTCTGTGTTGGCTTGATCTTCTGTTCTTCTCTATACCACTACCTGTTACTAATGGTTGTGTTCATCTATTATGCTTTGTTGTTGTGGCCTCTTCAGCTTGTTTACAGATGGCTCCCACACCTACAAAGAAAAAGACTCCTGCTAAAAAGGCTGATAAAAGATTGAAAATGGACCATAATCTGTTTAGATCTGTTCAACACTTTGAGAGATATAGAGATTCTTTCATGAAGGGAACAATTATCCAGGAAAGGTTTGTGGATTTAAGCGACTTGAAGGATACCTTCATTTTAGAATGTTTTGAGGGCAAAGGGTGGGATAAGTTTCTGAGTGACCTACCTACAGTGTGTGAGCCTTTAATAAGGGAATTCTATGCAAATGTGAGTATAAGGGAGGATGAGCTGAATTGCTAGATCAGAGGACATGAGTTCACCATAGATGCACATGATATTGATGAGGTTCTAGGGCTTGAGGGATTAGAGGATCATGATTTCACCAACTACAAAGACAGGATGCTATCTATAGACACTGTCCAGACTCGGATTGATGGTGTTAAAGAGGGAAGATGTCTCAACACTAATGTCTTTGCTGCTGACATGAGGTGTCTGACCACCATCATGATGTTTAACTTGTATCCAATAAGGAAGTTGACTACACTTACTAATGCCAGAGCTATCTTCCTTATGGAGCTCAAGGAGAAAACTTTCATTGACATCAGCTCTCACATATTTGACACAATTGTGGATGAGACTAGAACCACCTCTAGGCCCAAGCTGATCTTTCCTAGTCTTCTTATGAGACTTTTCAGAGCAAAAGGTGTTGCAATCCCTCAAGATATCAGTCCCATGACTCCACTATCAGCCATAAACAAACTAACCATCATAAGGATACAAGTTCGTCTTCTAGGTGATGAAGAGGAGGGTGACCAAGGAAAAGGTGATCCTATGGAAACTGAAGCAGAGGCTGCAGGACAGACATCCACACCCAGAAGCAGAGGCAAGAGGAGCAGAGCTTCAACCTTATCAGCTGCACCTCCAGATGCATTTCAGATCATCTTGGAAAGGATTGATGGACTCAGAGAAGTTCAAAATGAGCATACTGACAGGATGACAGCAATTCAAGATCAGCTCAATGTACTTTTAGCCAAGTTTAATAGCATCAACACCCAGTAGTGACCCATTGGCCATTCCGGTCAAAAATAGGGAGAATTTTTTAGAGGCAACTCTTGAGGGGGAGTGCCATTTTGAGGGGGAGCATACCATAAACAGTGTTTATTCAATTTATGTTTCAGTTTTACTTTATGTTTCTTATGGTATTATGTTGGGTTAATGCTCTCACTATGGGTTTAATACATTGTGGTTAAAGTTTTGGTTTAAAGGTTTAAAACTAATGGTTTTGTTTGACTATGAAACTTTGGTCTATCAATACATAAGATGTTATTTTGTATGTGTTAAGGGTTTGTACCTATTGCTTTTGTAAGCTTTTAAGGTTTATGTACTCATGCTTTGTAGCTTTAGTACTTGTTGTTAAATGTCATGCATTTTTTTTAAGTACATTGTTAAATGTCATGCATTTTCTTTAAGTATATCACTCTTGTGCCCTTTGTTGGATTCTATATCCTTAATGCAATTTCCTAGTGTTGTTGCATTGGTTGAGATTATTAGCTTACATGTCTGGATGTTCATTCCATGTGTGAATGAGCATTGTGATCACTTTTTATAGTGATTGTTCGTTTTTGGTCAAGCCTTGGTTTATTACTCGTTTCCATTCTGCTTGATCGCATTGTGCTTGCTCCATATGCATTACAAGTTTTCTACATACAATGATCATATTGTGTTAATGTGTTTCAGGAGATACTTATTCTTATGGTTCAAGAGCTTCACAGATTCTAAAGTTAGGTGTGAGTAAGTTTTGATCAACTGTTCCCAACTCACGTATTAAGTTTAGAGTTTGTTGTAAGGTTTTGTCACGAAATAGCCAAAGGGGGAGATTGTAATGTTGAATTTAATCAACCATTGTATTAGTTTTATTTCATGTCAAATTTGCTTGTAATTTAGCAATTAGTAACCCTGTATTTAGGTGAGAATCATGTAAGGGCAGTGAGTGAGAGAGTGTGAAGAAATGCTCAAGATTGTGTAAGGATGCAGAGACTCGCGGCTGGGACTCGCGAGTGACTTGCGACTGAAACTCGCGGGTGACTTGTGACTGGCAAGCTGCCAAATGCAGCAAATGAGTGAAGCGTGCGAGAAGATGAACAGTTGCACCAGCTAGAGCACTATAGGACAAAAAGTCCAACCTGGCCGTTCTATTATCTCGCGGCTTGAACTCGTGACTCAGTCAAGTCGCGAGGCCAAGCCGCCAGACCACCCTGTTTGGGAAAAACTTACTCTTCGCATTCATTTCCCACCCAATTATAAATCCACGAAATGTCGAGAGCTTCTAGAGAGAATTTTGAGAGAGAAACGTCAGAAACCCTAGAGAAAAACAAGATTAATTCATCCACAATCTTCACATAGAGACTCTTCAAATTCCTCTACTCTCATCCTCTCCATTGTTACATCCTTGAAAGGTTCTTACCCAAATCCTTTTCTCACCATACCCATATCTGTGAGAAGACTATTTGGTGCTTTGGAAAGTAGTTAAGAAGGGACCAATGGTTATTGGTTGATGCTATGGGTTATAGCGAAATTCGGTAAGCTAGAAAAGACAAAGGTTCGGTGTAACCTTGTTGGAGCAAGAAACTTGAAGGGCTTAGGTACCAAGGTAGATTAGGCTTGGAGGGTCTATTAATGTTCATGTATCCCAACTTCATTTTCTAGTGGATTATTGACCGCTTGAAGGGCGGCGGAGAGGTTTTACGCCGAGGGCTTCGGTTTCCTCTTCGTTAACACATCGTTGTGTTGTCCTTGTGTTTGCATCTCTCTTCCCTTAATCTTTGCCATTTAATTTCTGCTGTGGATGTGATTTTATTTGGTTTAGATTGTTTATCAATTCTAGTATAAGCTTATAATCATTTTTCGCACATACATTGTTTGATATAAAACTTGAATTGGTATTTTGTATTTTGGGAGTCTAAACGTTCACAGTGGTTTATACACTGTTTGAACTTTCAATGAGAGAGAGAGGGAGAGAGATAATAGTTCTTCGTCCTCAGTCCTCAGTCTGGATAATTTTGGTCAATCACTTGTGTGTAAAGAAGTCAATTCTTTGATCCATAACTTGGTTCAAATTTATAGAATATTTATGAGTACAATAAAGGTGTAACTACATTTTTTCATATAATTGTAGCTTTCAGTAATTAAATTTATAATAGAATCTATTATTTTATTTATGTGAGGAGAGAAATTACATTTTCTTTCCAAACTATTAAATAGTTACCCAACTTGGTCAGTTTGGCAACTTCTAGGTTTTGTTTTTCTTTTCTTTTTTTTATAAAAGGAATGGTCTCTACCTGCTCAATGGCCTCCTATACGTTTCAAAAGGCATGTGGGTGAGGAAGATGGTCTCTGATCTCTTTTAGGTTACCCGAGTACAACGAGGACCATGATCCAATAAATACAACTACCAAGGCAATGCACGCAATTATATGCAATTCATACAACAAGCATGTGAATACATGTAACATACATGATGATAATTATTAAATCAATTAACAAATAATTGCAAAAAAATTGAGATTATTGACAATTAAGCCTTAATTGAAGTCTAGTTCTCACCATCCCTACTAGAGTTGTCACTATGAGAACCGCAACCTAAGGGGATTGAGATTTTTGTTACCCATCCCCTGGATAGCAATAAATAATATATATATATATATATCATATCAAGATGTCATAAAAGAAAATATTTTTTATTATTTCTTAAAAAAATAATGAAATAAAATGAAATTCAGTCAAAATTCACACTTAATTAATTTTAAATTAATTCTTGTTGGAACTAGTCAAAATTAAGTGTTTAAAATAGGACGAAATCAGGCCCATTGTGTAAGTGAGCCATGATCACTGAAAATTGTTTGTATGATAACTTTTGATCAGGTGGTCTAATCAAAACCCATGACATACTATTGTGATCGCTAGAGCATCAAGATTTGTTTTGTATCACAAATCTGAAGATTTACTTGTTAAAATTATGATCATGCCCTTGGAGCAACATTATTGTTTTGCCCTTAATATTGGTTAAATGCAAGCTGTAAAACGAGGTGTCTATAGTTTTGCTCCTCAACTGTTGGTCAATGACACCCACATCATTTTCGTCACCATTTTTAAATTTTTATTATTATTATTAATGTTCTTTACATTTACTTGTCATTACATTACATTAACCTATTCATTTCCAACCACATCCATAAACAAATCATCCATACAATCTAAAATGAAATAAAGAACCATTATACTATTAAAACCATTGAAGTAAATTGTTCACAAAGTAATTACAACAACATTGCAAAAATGAAATTGAGTTCAAGTAGCGCCACAAAAAATGTCTTTTTGCCACCAATTTCATATTTGTACAAGTATAAAGAAAAATACATCAATACCATATCTACTAGAAAAAGCAACTACTTATACAACTAATCACAAGATTGTCCAAAGTTCAGCTAAATTTGATACATTTATATTACTAACATTGATCCAGGTTAAAAACAAAGTTTGATACAAGCACATCTTATGCCCTTTAATACTTAGATCATTAACATAACATACCAAGAATGTCAAAAGTACTACATGAAAATTTGATCATCACCACATGATTATCATAGGCAAGGGAATGATCAAGGTAGTGGGAAGGTTCACTTTAATTCAAAATGACCCAAGAACCAATAATTACAGTAAGAAAATAAAAATGAGGGACTTTACTACAAGCAGTGTACTTTTATACTTATTGATTCATTTAGGGGACTTAATTTTATCACCTAACTTTTTTGAAGACAGGTGCAACTAACCGAACTAAGGTTTATATTTGGTTTGTGGAATCTTGTTTATGTTTTATTCTTTTGTGAAAATTTTAGAAAAATGAATCTCGGACTGTATTTAAGAGATGCAAATACATACAGTCCGAGGTTCATTTTTCTCAAAAGAATAAAACATAAACATCGGACTGTATTTAAGATATTGAAATTAGCAGAAAAATTATGAACAAATGTTTGTTCAAAGATACTCAAAGACAGATACAGTACCTAATTTTAGTAGGTTTTTTTTTTTTTTTTTTTTTTTTTTTTAGAAGTGTATGGCAAAACAATTTAGCAAAAAAAAAAAAGTGTATGGCAAAACAAAAAGGGGCCAGAGTATTATTTTCATCCATAATATATATATATATATATATATCAAAGTTCAATTTTCTTACGAAAAATTATGTACAGTTTAGTCTGTCAAGTTTAAAGAACAGGAAATATATATATATATATATATCTCCAAAGTTCAATTTTACCATTGCCCCACTTTTCTTAAAATATACTTCCAAATCATATGAACTGTTTGTTCAAAATGTCTGGTGAAAAGAATAAAGATATATTAATGTTATGATGATAACTTCATAAATGAATAATAATCAACAATATTGTATTAAAGTAATACTATAATCACAAACTACATTAAAACATTTTTACAAACTGTTGATTTGATCAGTTTTTTATTGGTTTTTATTTAGACCCATCATTAACATCATTTTTTTCATTTACCAATAATTATTCACCACATTAGCAATTTGTAATAATTTTTGTAAAAAGTTTTGTATCTCTGGCATTGTTCATTGTACTATGATTATAACTATTCTGAAAAAGAAAAAAAAAAAAAAAAAGTAATACGGATTATTATTAGAGGCATACCTCTAGTCATCATTGTTCAATTGCCTGAAGAGAAACCCGTTCCTTAATGCAAGATTTAATACAGAATACTTCTAGAGTTCTAGCCCATGGCCCCCTTTTATGAAAAAAAAAATTTTATGAACAGTATTTAAATGTTGGTCTTTATGAATGTTAGAATTGAATTCAACGACCCATAGCCATTCAATAACCTTTGCTCCCAGCCTAGGAAACATTTCACATTTACCTTTCATCTGAAAAGCTTACTGAAATTATTATTTCTCTGCCAGAAGCCACGAAGCAACTACACAATATTGCATCCTAACCTTTTTCACAAATGTGAGATCTTTCTTCTGACAAACTAATTGATGAGCATCAAACTTTTTTGAGTAAAACTGTAACAGTAATTAAACACAGAAAATAATAAATAATTTTTAGTTTTTTTATTTTTATTTTTATAAATAGAATTAAAAATAAAACAATCAACAAAGAAGGACTCTCATGTCATAGATAGATTTTATCTTTTCACACTTCTATATTTTTGTTTAAATTCCAACTTTTATCACTTGAGTCGAATAATTGAACAGCTATTTGTTTATATCTTCATAAAGCTATTATCAAAGAATAAGAATCAAAGTAAACATGGTAACTCGACCAAAATAAAATGCCAAAAATAGGAATTTTTTTATTTTAAAAATAATTCTTAATTTGAGAATATCTTTTAACACATTTTGAACATTTTTTTTAAGGGATGTTTGGCAAATAATACAGTTAATTCAATCTAGTTATGAATCAATTAAAAAGAAAAAAAAAATAAATTACCTTAACCTTCCTTGATATTTCACGAAATGATGCTCCATCAAACATCTCAAGAAATAAGAGGTTTGTAATAACAGGTTTGTATAAAGGCATTAAATAAGTTCATAATGTTTCAAACTATGAGTTTTCTAATGAAATATTCCATATATTCTTAAAAAATTAAGATTCTTAACCAAAGTATGGATGAAAGTTTGTGTATACGGACACCCTCCTTTTTAAGGTTTCTATAAACAAGTAGAAATCTTTTTGTTTTTTAAATAAAATATTTTGTTTAGAAAGTTAGGTATGGATGTTGTTATAGAAATTTCAAGGGAGAAATGTCATTTGTACAAGCATTTGGAGGGAGTGTCATTTCAATATATTGTAAATCAACTTTGAGTTATAGTTTTTGTTCACTTTCCCCAAAAAAAAAAAGTTATAGTTTTTGTTTATATGCTATTTGTCTAAACCATATACCAATCATATTTTCGTTTATCATATGTACATGCCCAAACGATAGCCACCGCATAGTCAACTTAGCTATCTCATGCTTAATGATAGCCATCCTTAGGTCAACTTCGCCACCATATACCCAACGACAGACATCACACGCCACAGTCACCCATGGCTAACGATGACCATCCCATGCTACCGTTGAGAGAGAGAGAGAGAGAGAGAGATCAGTTGGAAAAATGGTAAAATATACACTTTGGTAAATTGTTGTGGTAGTAATTAGTTTTGATTGTGCACTGTATAGCTTGAAGTATTTTTTAGGACTGTATACGAGTTGAGCTGAGCTAAGCTAAGCTGAGTATTAAACATTCAGACTTGTTCATTTAGTTTTATTTCGAGCACAGGTCAAAATTGAAATTATCGCCAAACAAGATTACATGTTCAAGTTTGATTTAGTTTCTTATTGAACAAGCTCAAGCTTGTTTACAAGTTACTTAATTAACTTATTTTTTTCCCATATATAGTAAAACAATGATTAAAATTTTGTATCCTTTCACAATTTTTTACTACGAATGGTTTGTTTAATTATGTTATCAATAAACTACAAATAATTATTTGATTTCATATAAACCTATTTACAAACTTGTACATTCCAATCTCAAGTCCATATGAGTATATTTTTAGACAAATAAACATATAAAAATAATATTATATATGGTTATATCAAGTCTCATGAGTCTGGCTCTTTTAAATGTCAAGCCTAAATTTAGGCTTCAAATTGACTTGTTTGTTAAACAAACGAACAAAAACAAGTTTTTTTCCTAAGCTAGGCTCAAGCTGTTTAGAAACAATTTGGTTCATTTAAAGTCCTAACTGTTTGGGCTAGCATGTAGCCAGGTCAATGCCGATTTTTATTTATTTATTTATTTTAAAGTTAGGTGTAGTTAGCAAAATTTTAAGTGAAATAGTACTAGTCCATTGCTACTAGTGGGACAAAGGGAGACTTGTACTAGGGGGGGCAATGGCCCTCCCTTTTTTTTTAATAATTAATATATACATAGACACTAATTTTAGCAATTTTGTTCTATAAAATCACACTTTGGCCCCTTTAACATTATCATTGATTCTTTTAAGAGTACTACTCTAGCCACAAACTTTTCTATAACATTTTTACAAGCTGTTGAGGTAGTAAAAGTTTATTAGTTTGCATCTAGGCCCATCATTTACATCACATTTTTACATACTAATAATCACTCACCACATTAATAATTTGTAAAAAAGTTTGTATTTCTAGCATTTTTTTTTTTAAGGCCAGATCTAAAATCTAAAGCAAAATAAACAAGCCCAAAAAAATTATTTAACAACAAAAATTACCAATAGTAAAGCTAAAAATAATTAAACTCAATCAACCAATTTTACCCAAATGAAACAACCTGGCAATTTAAACAATTTTAAACAAAATAATTTTATCCAACAACAAAACTGCCCCTAACTTCAAGTCCTAGATCCGTCATAGGCTACTACTCTCTAAACCACTAAGTGTTCGTTAGTTACGCCATAATTATTCTTCATATAAGGCCAAAAAGTATTAATACATTGTTGACATATTGATCATTTAAGATAGCAATGGTTTATTCAGCAAAAAAAAGATAGCAATGGTTTCCCTATCTCCCGGCCTAATGAGCACAGGCATGCATCCTAGATTCCTTAGCCACTATAGCTAAGTTGTCAGAACATTAACGTAATTTGGAATCGAAAATAATTTGTAATGGCTGCCCTAGCAAATTCCTAGTTATCTATGGAGTTGAGCGATTTAATTCTTTTGATTTATGTTAAAGTGATTATTCATATGTCAGGAATATATATATATATATATATGAATTTGCAGCTTACTCTTTTGATTGCTAAGTAACATATAAAGAGTTCGATTAAGCGCGAGTGTCTTTAAGATATTTATTAGTAGAAGTTTTCATATTATTTTTATAAGAAATATAAAAAGTTTTCAACAAAATTTAGTTATTATGTTTTTTTTTTTCATAAATAATTTCTAAAAATAGTTTCTAAATTAATGTTTTTAAAACATTCGTTAATTATTTTGATTATAGACAGATTAAATAAATTATAAAGGATGATATTTTTTTTGTTTCATTGCATCTTTGATTGTTAACCATACTATTGCAGGATTTGATTCTTTATTTCTTTTTTAATTAAAAAAGAAAAAAAAAAAGGGTCATGGAAGAGAACAATGGGGACAACTCTACCTAATCATAAATTATATAGGTATTAGTTTTTGCAGACCCATGAAGATGTCCTTTACATTGATACAATCTGTGTCCTTCTCAAAGTGATGCTTCACATTATGGAAGGTAGAGCTGCAAGATAAAAATGAAATTAAAGATGTACTAGCTAGCTTTGCACAAAATCTGTCCCTAGCTATTTTACTTTATTTCTCTCTACAAGATAGTCAAAGACAGGTACCGTACTTGATCAATAGATCTTTTCTATTGTGGTCTGGAATGTTGGTCTTAACGGAGATACAATTGGTGGCTAGTGTCCAATTCCAGTGGGGGATCTAATGGCTTAAACTTAATACATTGAAGTTCAAAAAGGGGCAAAAATATTATTTTTAATCCATAAAATATAGCTCAAAATTCAATTTTCTTCGGAAAAAGTGTGTACTTCTGAGTCTGTCTAGTTTTAAGAACAGAAAATATATCTCCAAAGTTCAATTTTACGATTGCCCCACATTTCTTAAAATATACTTCCAAATCATATAAACTGTTTATTCAAAATGTTTGGTGAAAAGAACAAATATAAATTAATGTTATGATAACTTCCTAAGCGCGCGAACAATTGAATAATATTGTACTATGATTATAATTATTTTGGTTAAAAAAAGTAATGTTGACAAAAATGCATGCACTGAAAGACTGTTATTTAGGCGTGGTCCTCAGAAAGGTAAATAAAAGTTTTATATCGTTCGCTACAGAAAATATAGGTAGTGTTTATTACACATTTATTTTTTGAACAACTAAAATGGAGAATTAAAAACAAGATTCGATTCTGTTCTCGATTTCCTATTTTAGCTATAAAAATAAAAAGAAAAAAAAGAGTGTGTATATGTATATATAGGAAAACACTTAAGTACTTCTGGAGTATAGAGAAATGGTGCTCCCTCCTCTCACATTCAGTTTTTATCTTGAAAATATCTTGAAAAATTAGTGTGATAATAGTGAGAATTGGGAAGAGGACAAACAAGTTTGTACATAGGAAGCCAGGTGAGTCACATTGGTTCAGCCATTGGTGGAAGGTGACTCAAGCCTTAAGGACCCTACCCTGCTCTCTCCCTATACCAGGGCACGTGGACATACATACGGTTATCACATTTTAAATTTTGCGCAAAGAGCAATATTTCATATTTGTTTATTTATTTTTTACATTTTTTTTTAAGAAAGTTCCAATTTGTGATGTCTGTTTCTAATGATAGTTCTTTATCATCAAACCAAGACACCAATCAGTTTTTGGTATAGGTAGGAATTGAACTCCAGTTCTCTTATACAACTATTTAAGATTTTATAGGTTGAGCTAACTAAAATCTACTATTTTTTACGTTCTTATTCACTTGGGTTATGCCATTTTGGCCATAATTGACAATAATTCACTCATCGATCGGCAATTATATATGTCCTATTTCAACTAGGGGCTTTAAGATTATGACAAACGTGTACGTGGACTTCAAAGTTCAAACAATTCTATATTGTGTGGGTTACAGACTCAATTTTGTCTACCACCACATACTTTGTCATTTACTTTACCGCAATTTATACGTGTATCGATATATCTTATATTACGTACACATACAACTGCTATCGCCTACTGGTATTTAATAAAAAATAATTCAATTATTATTTAACACTTTTAAATTAGTGTAAAGTATGTGTCTCTAGACGTTTCTATACATATATATATATATATATAATAAACCTTAATTGTTAGGAGTGTTTTACAATGTGTACGTGAGTTTTAATACAATATATATAATAAACCTACTTGTTAGGAGTGCTTTACAATGTGTACGTGAGTTTATAATACTAATACCTTTACAGCTTGTTCAGCATCTTGCCTAACATTAATTAAAGTGTCAGAGAGAGAGGGATGGAGTTTATGGTACTGTCTCTTCTGAGTCCCTAGTCCTGATAATTTTCGTCGGACACTCTGTGGGTAAAGAAGTCAGTTCCTTGATCCGTTATTTGGTTCAAATTTATAGAATATTTATGAGTACAATAAATGTGTACTATGATCTCTCATATAATTGTAAGTTTCTTTAATTAAATTTATAATAGAATCTATTATTTAATTTTTATGAGAAAAGAAAGTACATTATGTTTTCAAGATATTAGGGACCATTTGGTATGTGCCTTAAAGCTATACTTTTCAGTTTTTAAACAACATTACACGTATTTTTACACTCTTTTTCATCCACACGTATTTTTAAAAAATACAAATAACATTGTTAGAACAACATTACCAAACAGCCCTAAATAGTTACCCAACTTAGTTGGTTTGGCAACTTCTAGGTTTTGTTTTTCTTTTCTTTTTTTAATAAAAGGAATGGTTTCTATCTGCTCAATGGCCTCCTATACTTTTCAAAAGGCATGTGGGTGAGAAAGATGGTATCTGATCTCTTTTAGGTTACCCGAGTACAACGACGACCATGATCCAATAAATACAACTACCAGGGCAAAGCATGCAATTATATGCAATTCATACATGATACAACAAGCATGTGAATACATGAAACATGCATGATGATAATTATTAAATCAATTAACAAATAATTGCAAAAAAATTGAGATTATTGACAATTAAGCCTTAATTGAAGTCTAGTTCTCACAATCCCTAGTTGAGTTGTTACTATGAGAACCGCAATCCAAGGAAATTGAGATTTTTGTAACCCATCCCCTGGATAGCAATCTATATATATATCAAAGAAGTCAATTTCGTACCGGAGACCGTACCGGTTTGGTCAGCGGAACGATATATTTCGGTACCGGCTAATACCGGTGTACCGTTTCGGATTTACCGCTATTTAAAAAAATATATATATATATATTAAAAAAAAAAAAAAAAAAAAAGGGCAGTAGGTGAGATATTACGTGAGAGGAGGGTTGGTAGAACTCAAAGAAGTCAAAATTTTTCCCATCTTTCAAAGACCTTTTGTCAGTTTTTTTTCTCCACACACGTTAACTTACTGACTAGCACGGCTTCCCATTTCACATTTCCAAGACTCTCTTTTATCTCACGTGACTTGCTCTTCCCACCACACATAATTTCAGATTTTTCTCTCCAACACGAGACTATCTCCCTTCCATTAGCCAAGACATGTTTTCAGATTTGATCTATCTCTCCCTCTTTCTTAGATTAGGCATTCAACTCCGTTTCACTGCTTCAATGCCGGTGCCGCTGTTCACTGCCAGCCAGGTTTCCTATCACCAGTGCGAGGCCAAGATGAAGAGATCCCAAATCGGTGTGAGGAGGAGAATTTCTGAGTTACTGTGTTAAATCCACCTCTCTTTCTTTTCTTTTTTTTCCGGTCCGAAATCCGGTATATATCCCGGTATAGACGAAACGGGTCCGGTACGGCCAGTATTAAAACCGGTACGAAACACCACCGTTTCTGTACCGGTGTACGCACCGGAACGAAATATACCGGCCATACCGGCCGGTACGGTACGAAATCGTCTTCCTTGATATATATATATATCATATCAATATGCTATAAAAGAAAACATTTTTTTATTATTTCTTAAAAAAATAATGAAATAAAATGAAATTCAATCAAAATTCACACTTAATTAATTTAAAATTAATTCTTGTTAGAATCAATCAAAATTAAGTGTTTAAAATAGGACAAGATTGGGCCCATTGTGTAGGTGAGCTATGATCATTGAAAATTGTTTGTATGATAACTTTTGATCAAGTGGTCCGATCAAAACCCATGACATACCATTGTGATCACTAGAGCATCAAGATTTGTTTTGTATCACAAATCTGAAGATTTACCTGTTGAAATTACGATCATGCCCTTGGTGCAACATTATTGTTTTGCCCTTATTATTGGTTAAATGCAAGTTGTAAAATGGGGTGTCTATAGTTTTTCTCCTCAATTGTTGGTCAATGACACCCACATCATTTTCGTCACCATTTTTAAATTTTTTTTTTTTTTTATTAATGTTCTTTACATTTACTTGTTATTACATTACATTAACTTGTTCATTTCCAACCATATTTATAAACAAATCATCCATTCATTTCCAACCACATCCAAAAGCAAATCATCCATACAATCTAAAAATGAAATAAAGAACCATTATACTATTAAAACCATTGAAGTAAATTGTTCACAAAGTAATTACAATGATATATAGATAAATGATGTCTTCCATACATTGCAAAAATGAAATTGAGTTAAAGTAGCACCACAAAAAATGTCTTTTTGCCACCAACCTCATATTTGCACAAGTATAAAGAAAAATACATCAATACCATATATACTAGAAAAAGCAACTACTTATACAACTAATCACAAGATTGCCCAAAGTTCAGCTAAATTTGATACATTTATATTACTAACATTGATCCAGGTTAAAAACAAAGTTTGATACAAGCACATCTTATGCCCTTTGATACTCAAATCATTAACATAACAGACCAAGAATGTCAAGAGTACCACATGAAAATTTGATCATCATCACCACATGATTATCATAGGCAAGGGAATGATCAAGATAGTGGGAAGGTTCACTTTAATTCAAAATGACCCAAGAACCAATAATTACAGTAAGAAAATAAAAATGAGGGACTTTACTACAAGCAGTGTACCTTCGTATTTATTGATTCATTTAGGTGACTTAAATTTATAACCTGTTTTTTTTAAAGATAGGTGCAACTAAACGTTCTAAGGTATATATTTGGTTTGTGGAATCTTGTTTATGTTTTATTCTTTTGTGAAAATTTTAGAAAAATGAACCTCAGACTGTATTTAAGAGATGCAAATACATACAGTCCGAGGTTCATTTTTCTAAAATTTTCACAAAAGAATAAAACATAAACATCGGACTGTATTTAAGATATTGAAATTAGCAGAAAAATTATGAACACGTGTTTGTTTAAAGATTCACTGTTTTTAAGGGATGTTTGGCAAATAATACAATTAATTCAATCTAGCTATGAATCAATCAAAAAAATAAAAATAAATTACCCTAACCTCCCTTGATATTTCACGAAATGAAACTCCATCAAACACTTCAAGAAATAAGAGGTTTGTATAAATGCATTAAATAAGTTCATACTGTTTCAAACTATGAGTTTTTTAATGAAATATTCCATATATTCTTAAAAAATTAAGATTCTTAACCAAAGTATGGATGAAAGTTTGTGTATATGGACACCCTCCTTTTTAAGGTTTCTATAAACAAGAAGCAATCTTTTTGTTTTTTAAATGAAATATTCCATTAAGAAAGTTAGGTATGGATGTTGTTATAGAAATCTCAAGGGAGAAATGTCATTTGTACAAGCATTTGGAGGGAGTGTCATTTCAATATATTGTAAATCAACTTTGAATTATAGTTTTTGTTTATATGCTATTTGTCTAAAACATATACCAATCATTTTTTCGTTTATCATATGTACATGCCCAAACGATAGCCACCGCATAGTCAACTTAGCTATCTCATGCTTAATGATAGCCATCCTTAGGTCAACTTCGCCACCATATACCCAACGACAGCCATCTCACGCCTAACCACAGTCACCCATGGCTGTCGATGACCATCCCACGCTACAGTTGAGAGAGAGAGAGAGAGAGAGATCAGTTGGAAAAATGGTAAAATATATACTTCGGTAAGTTGTTGTGGTAGTAATTAGTTTTGATTACGCACTATATAGCTTGAAGTATTTTTTAGGACGGTATACGAGCTGAGCTAAGCTGAGTATTAAACATTCAGACTTGTCCATTTAGTTTTATTTCAAGCACAGGTCAAAATTGAAATTATCGCCAAACAAGATTACATGTTCAAGTTTGATTTAGTTTCTTATTGAACAAGCTTGAGCTTGTCTACAAGTTACATAATAATTAACTTATTTTTATCCCATATATAGTAAAAAGATGATTAAAATTTTGTATCATTTCACAAATTTTTACTATGAATGGTTTGTTTAATTATGTTATCAATAAACTACAAATAATTATTTGACTTCATATAAACCTATTTACAAACTTGTACATTCCAATCTCAAGTCCATATGAGTATATTTTTAGACAAGTAAACATATAAAAATAATATTATATATAGTTTAATCAAGTCTCATGAGTCTGACTCAAAAGTCAAGCCTAAATTTAGGCTTCAAATTGACTTGTTTGTTAAACAAATGAGCAAAAACAAGCTTTTTTCCTAAGCCAGGTTCAAGCTGTTTAGAAATAATTTGGTTCATTTAAAGTCCTAACTGTTTGGGCTAGCGTGTAGCCAACTCAATGCCGATTTTTATTTATTTATTTTAAAGTTAGGTGTCGTTAGCAAAATTTTATGTGAAATAGTACTGGTCCATTGCTACTACTCTCTAAACCATTAAGTGTGCATTTGCATAGCGGCATTTCTGCGTTTGTTTGTGTTTGTGTTTTTTGGCTGGTCCCATGGCACTGTTTATAGACTAGCCAAGTGATAAAAAACACGTGAACAGTATTTTTAGAAATAAAAAAATATTTTGCTATAGTGTTTTCAACAATAAACTTTCAATTTTTAATAAAATAATAAATATCTGAATAGACGTATACGTAAGTTAGGCCATAATTATTCTTCATATAATAAGGCCAAAAAGTACTAATGCATTGTTGACATATTGATCATTTAAGATAGCAATGGTTTCCCTATCTCCCGGCCTAATGAGCACAGGCATGCATCCTATATACGTTAGCCAATATAGCTAAGTTGTCAGAACATTAACGTAATTTGGAATCAAAAATAATTTGTAATGGGTGCCCTAGCAAATTCCTAGTTATCTATGGAGTTGAGTGATTTAATTCTTTTGATTTATGTTAAAGTGATTATTCATAAGTCGGATATATATATATATATATATATATGAATTTACAGCTTACTGTTTTGATTGCTGAGTAACATATAAAGAGTTTGGTTAACGTGCGAATGTCTTTAAGACATTTATTAATAGAAGTTTTAATATTATTTTTATAAGAAATATAAAATGTTATCAACAAAATTCAGTTATTATGTATTTTTTTCATAAAAAAGTTTTTAAAAATAGTTTCTAAACCAATATTTTTAAGATATTCGTTAATTATTTTGATTATAGACAGGATAAATAAATTATAAAGGATGATATTTTTTGTTTCATTGCATCTTTGATTGTTAACCATACTATTGCAGGATTTGATTCTTTATTTTTTTGATGAAAAAAAAAAAGGGTCATGGAAGAGAACAATGGGGACAACTCTACCTAATCATAGATTATATAGGTATTAGTTTTTAGATTTTTTAAAAAAAAAAAAAAAAAAAAAAAAAAAAAAAGCTTGGTAATTGTTTATGCAGGGGATAGAACTCCTGAGCTGTTAGGTCCCTAGAGGACCGGGTACCATCCAGGCCAGAAGGCCCGGTGGTACATAGGTATTAGTTTTTGCAAACCTATGAAGATGTACTTTACATTGATACAATCTGTGTCCTTCTCAAAGTGATGCTTCACAATATGGAAGGTAGAGATGCAAAATAAAAATGAAATTAAAGATGTACTAGCTAGCTTTGCATAAAATTTGTCCCTAGCTATTTTACTTTAGTTCTCTCTACAAGATAGTCAAAGAAAGGTACCGTACTTGATCAATAGATCTTTTTTCTATTGTGGTCTGGAATGTTGGACTTAACGGAAATACAATTGGTGGCTAGTGTCCAATCCCAGTGAGCGATCTTATGGCTTAAACTTAATACAATAGAAGTTCAAAAAGGGGCCAAAATATTATTTTTAATCCATAAAATATAGCTCAAAATTCAATTTTCTTCCGAAAAATTATGTACTTCGGAGTCTGTCTAGTTTTAAGAACAGAAAATATATCTCCAAAGTTCAATTTTACTATTGCCCCACATTTCTTAAAATACACTTCCAAATCATATAAACTGTTTATTCAAAATGTTTGGTGAAAAGAATAAAGATAAATTAATGTTATGATAACTTCCTAAGCGAATAATTGAATAATATTGTACTATGACTATAATTATTTTGGAAAAAAAAAGTAATATTGACAAAAGTGCATAAATTGAAAGACTGTCATTTAGGCGTAATCTTCAGAAAGGTAAATAAAAATTTTATACTTGTTCACTACTAAAAAATAGGTAGTATTTTTTACAAACTTATTTTTAGAACAACTAGAATCAAGAATTAAAAACAAGATTCGATTCTGTTCTCGATTTCCCATTTTAGCTATAAAAAGAAAAACAAAAAAAGAGTGTGTATATGTATATATATATATATATATAAAACAGTTTTTATCTTGAAAATATCTTGAAAAATTAGTGTGATAATACTGAGAGTTGGGGTGCGACCAAGAGTTGGGAAGAGGACAAACAAGTTTGTACATAGAAATAGGAAGCCTGGTGAGTCACATTGGTTCAGTCATTGGTGAAAGGTGACTCAAGCCTTAAGGGCCCCTACCCTGCTCTCTCCCTATACCAGGGCACGTGGACGTATGTATGGTTATCACATTTTAAACTTTGCGCAAAGAGCATGCATGAGATATTTCATATTTATTTATTTATTTTCTATGTTTTTTTTAACAGAGAGTTTCAAGTCTATTTTTTTATGATAATTCTTTATTATTAGAGTCAGACATCAATTAGTTTTTAATGTAGGTAGAAATTGAACCATAAATCTCTTATACAACCGTTTGAAACTTTATTCATTAAACTAACTAAAACTTACTATTTTCCACGTTCTTATTCACGAGGGTTATGCCATTTTGGCCATAATTGACAATAATTCACTCGTCGGCAATTATATATGTCCTATTTCAACTAGTGGCTTTTAGATTATGACAAACACAGACGTGGACTTCAAAGTTCAAACAAATCTATATTGTGTGGGTTACAGGCTCAATTTTGTCTAGCACCACACAGGGGCGGTCCAATATAATTTGGGGTCTAAGGCGAAAAATTTATGCGGAGTCTTTAATATGTAAATATTAATTAAACAAAATTATTTAATACTAATCAAATTAAGGTTAATTTAATACATTAAATACATAAATAATACCAACTATATTAATATTAATTTCATATAGAGAATTGAATATCATAGTTGAACCTATAAATATTAATAAAAAGAAATAAAAATATATTGCGATTGAAAAAGATACTTTATTTTGGATATAAGATGATGCATAGTTAAATAAAATTGTAATCTAATTTTTAATTTTATATTTTGATTTTAAGAGAGAGAGATAGATATTATTTGGTGTATGGTTTTGTAGGATATTATTTTACAAAAATCAAAGTCTCAAACTATTAGGAGAGATTAATCTATAATTGATGATTTAACACATTTGCAACATCTTTTTGAAATATTTTAGGGTTTCAATTGAGTTAAGGTTCTATTGGTCTCGTACTTTGAGAGTCTTAATAGAAATGAAAAAGAAAAATGCGCAAATTAAAGGCACTATAAAATGATCAAAATATAATATGATATTGTCTCTCATTGATGAACTTCATCAATTTAACTAATAAATATTTATATCACTTTTTTGTGATTAATAACATGGCAATTTGTAGACCAATAGTAAAATTTGTAGTATCCTTAACATCACTAATAAAAAAAATGTACAATCTTTATAAAATATATATATAATTTTATAAAAATTTGGGCCTTTAACTATGAAAAATGGGGCTTTTTTTCCTAAGGAAAAATTTGTCTTTTAGTGGGGCCTTAGGCCTATGCCCAACTTGCCTATACCTTGAGCCGGCACTGGCACCACATACTTTGTCATTTACTTTATTGCAATTTATACACGTGTCGATATATCTTATATTACGTATACATGCAACAGCTATCGCCTACTTGTATTTAATAAAATATAATTCAATTATTATTTAACACGTTTAAATTAGAGTAAAGTATATGTCTCTAGGATTAAATCTCTCATGCGCTAGGTCTCACACGCCTAACCTCTCACAAGCAGGTGGGCCCTACACTTATATGACGTACACATGCAACAGCTATCGCCTACTAGTATTTAATAAAAAATAATTCAATTATTATTTAACACATTTAAATTAGAGTAAAATACGTGTCTTTAGGATTAAATCTCTCATGCGCCTGACGCATGAGATACCACCTCGTGTCTCTAAACTTTTCTATATCTTTATAATAAAGACGGCTATGCCACTACAATGCTTTGGCACTGTGCATCCAGAGTGTTGGCACTGTGCAGCACTGTAGTTGCAACAATGCTTTGGTTTCGTGAGTCCCTTTTTTTTTTTTTTTTTTTGTTCAACCCTTTTGTTTATTCAACTGGCACTGTAGTAAATTTTTTTTTTTTCTTCTAGTAATCGGTTTGTGTTTTTTTTTTTTTCTTTTAAATATTGATGTAAGCTGACATTTATATTGTTATACTGACACAACAAATTTCACAATATTTTCACAATTATTGACGTGTCAATTTCTTACAAGTCGAAATAAAATAATAAAATATGAGACTGTAGCCAACCACAACTAAAAATAAATGTTTTAAAAAAATGTTACAACACTTATTGTTATCACCATATTTTCACAATTGTTGAAATCTCAGTTTCTTATATATCAAATAAAAAAAATGCTAAATCCACAACATTTTAACATTAATTTCACAACAAATCATAGGTAAGCTATTATTGATGGATATCATTGGAGCTACAGTGCTTTTGGTTTATTCAATTGGTACTGTAGCTATAGTGCCTAAAGTTTTTTTTTTTTTCCCCCAGTAATCGGTTTGTGTTTTTTTTTCCTTTGAAATATTTATGTAAGCTGGCATATATATTGTTATACTGACACAACAAATTTCACAATATTTTCACAATTATTGATGTGTCAATTTCTTACAAGTCAAAATAAAATAATAAAATATGAGACTGTGACTAACCACAACTGAAAATAAATGTTTTGAGAAAATGTTACAACACTTATTATTATCACAATATTTTCACAATTGTTGAGATCTCAGTTTCTTATAGATCAAATAAAAAAAATGCTAAGTCCACAACATTTTAACATTAATTTCTACTGTGCCTAAAGTTTTTTTTTTTTTTTCCTAGTAATCGGTTTGTGTTTTTTTTTTTCTTTTAAATATTTATGTAAGCTGGCATATATATTGTTATACCGATACAACAAGTTTCACAATATTTTTACAAATATTGAAGTATCAATTTCTTACAAGTTGAAATAAAATAATAAAATATGAGACTATGACCAACTACAACTGAAAATAAATGTTTTGAGAATAACAATAACAATGTTATCAGCTTAAAACCAATAATAACTTGTCATTTAGAATTTGTTCTAAAAATGTTATGAATATAGCATTTCTCTCAAATAAAATAAAAAAATATCTATTCGAATCTTAAAAATGAAGATATTGTGAAAATATTGTGATATTTTGTTGTATTTCTTAGACTTCTTTTCTAATATAATCAAATTAGGTGAGCCAAAATTTACAGTTTCACACACAAAATGTATATTAATTTTCTCACTACTGGGTTGCACGTGCAAGTATATATATATATAAAATAAACCTTATTTGTTAGGAGTGTTTTACAATGTGCACGTGAGTTTATAATACTAAGTATGGGTTTGGATCCACGTTTAAGTTTTGCATTTGCGTTTTTTTTTTTTTTTTTTTTTTTTGCTTCACGCGTTTTAGAGAGGACAAAATTTACTATTCACGCACTGTTTAACACTATTCTGGTACTGTTTACACACTGTTCATGGGACCCACAGTCACTTTATTCAGAAAAAAATATTAAAAATGGGTCTCACGGTACTATTCACACATTTAAAAATTATTTTGTTACAGTATTTTTAGTTTTCAGTTTCAACAAAAATAAGTTTTATCCAAACGAACCCTAATACCTTTACAGCTTGTTCAGTAACTTGCCTAACATTAATTAAAGTGTCAGAGAGAGAGAGAGAAAGAGAGAGAGAGAGAGAGAGAGAGAGACAGAGAGAGAGAGAGATGGAGTTTATAGTTCTGACTCTTTTGAGTCCTTAGTCCAGATAATTTTCGTCGATAACTCTTTTTTTTTTTTATTTAAGTAAATAGTAATACTTATTAGATTACGCACAAAAATAGTAATATTAGTATTTTAAACCAGGTTTATAATACATTACATAACAACCTTTGTAATTGTAGACTGGGGTTATAAATAGCGGACAATAAACACAAACAACCAATACGGGATAAATATATATATATATATATATATATATTTTTAGTAAACAGTAATACTTATTAGAATTCGCACGAAAATAATAATATTAGTATTTTAAACTGGCTTTATAATACATTATATAACCAGAGTACAACTATAAAAGAGTCTAACATTTTTGTCGGTCGCTCTGTGTGTAAAGAAGTTAGTTCTTTGATCCATAACTTGGTTCGAACTTATAGAATATCTATGAGTACAATAAAGGTGTACTATAGTTTCTCGTATAATTGTAAGTTTCAGTAATTAAATTTATTATAGAATCTATTATTTCATTTAAGTGAGGAGAGAAAGCACATTTTGTTTCCAAACTATTAAATAGTTGCCCAACTCGGTTAGTTTGGCAAATTCTAGGTTTTGTTTTTCTTTTCTTTTCTTTTCTTTTATAAAAGGAATGGTCTCTACCTGCTCAATGGCCTCCTATACTTTTCAAAAGGCATGTGGATGAGGAAGATGGTATCTCTTCTAGGTTAACCGAGTACGACGAGGACCATGATCCAATGAATACAACTACCAGGGCAAAGCACGCAATTATGCAATTCATAAAACAAGCATGTGAGTACATGAAACATACACGATGATAATTATTAAATCAATTAACAAATAATTGCAAGAAAATTGAGATTATTGACAATTAAGCCTTAATTGAAATCTAGTTCTCACCATCCCCAGTAGAATTGTCACTATGAGAACTGCGACCCAAGGGGATTGAGATTTTTGTTACCGATCCCTTGGATAGCAAAATATATATATATATATATATATATATAGGTAAAGTTTAGAGAAAATTCAATTAGATTCTATAATTGAAGTCCAATTTTGTGTCATATATATGTCCTAAATTATCTATTTTTAGAGAGTTTTATTAATTAATTTTGGAGTCAAATGTGGGACCACATCATAAATATTTATCCAAGTGAGTTATTGAGTACAAAAATCAAAGAGTCTAGAATTAATGAATTGTAAAAAAAATAGGAAAAAAAGTGCTTCACAATATCAAAAATTAAGAATTCATAAAAAAATTTTAGAAAAAAAATATGGATGATTTACATATTTTACCTAATAATATTCTTACTTGATTTTCTAAAGAGTTAACAAAATATAAGAATGACAATATATCAATAGTATTTAAATTATATATAAAGGAATTATACTATTCATCTTATAGTAATTCTTTTAAGTATATCTATACATATGCATGAGGTTACAAGTAGGGGTAGAACTTATACTTACTACAACCTCCTACCTACTTTATTTTTGGGTAAAAAAAGCAGTGCCTATCCAATTAGATAATTGAACATTAATCAAAACTATATCCCTTAACTACTGAGGAATTTCACTTAAATAAAAGTTTTCTTCACTCACAATTCATTAAAAATTTAGCTAATTTAAATGCCATTCTGTTTCTTGGTCTTGAAACAGAGTGTAGCTTTTAATTTCTAAATGAACCAAGAGTGCTTTCATTAGGGGTGGAAAAATTTGACACGACTCGCGAACCCGACATGACACGACACGAAATTAGCAGGTTATGGGTTGAGGCTTAACGGGTTCGTGTCATATTCAGGTTGACACGGCTGACCTGTTTAATAAATGGGTTGGGTTAGTGTTGAACACATAGAACCCGTTTGACCTGTCTAACCTGTTTAATTAAATGACATTTTACTAATATGCCCTTCAAACTCTAGGTATATAAACATATTAGTTGTTGTGATTTATTTTCTTTGACATATTGTGATTGATTATTTGTGATATTGGGATATGCTTTAGTTTTGAATGATTATTTGTGATACAATTACTCGTTAGTTCTGAATTTTATATTAAAAATATTTATTTGTTTGTTTTTTCATAATTTTTTTTCTTCATTTTGATAAAATCTGATAAACAAGTCGACACGACTGACCCGTTTAATAAATGGGTCGTGTTAGGGTTGAGGAATCTTGACCCGTTTAATAAACATGTCGGGTTAGTGTTGACCTATGTAGTCAAATACTCGTGACTTAACACGACATGAACCCGACATGTGAACACGAATTGCCACCCCTAACTTTCATGCCCTCAGTCCTCCACTAGCATGCCTAGCACAAAAGCTTTGTGTGTATCACAAGCTATCACTAGAAGATTATATTATTCAATTACCAGCAACTTTGATGAAGCTTGGACTATGGAGATTTAATAAACCAGGCATAGAGGAGTTATAAATGCCTAGGGATGATTTCTAATAGGTTTATTTTTGGTTTGAGTGCTATAGAGTGTAGCCAATATAAAATTATTGGCTTGACAGAGAAGCATAGTGTTGTAATATCATGCTTGTAACCAAGTTGGTAGGAATTTGAAGCTAACTATATAATAAATATTATATTATAGATTCACATATTATATTTTCAGCATTTTTTTATAAGTAAGAGTTTATTGTTAATAAAATAATTTGAGCATTTTATAAGTCTTCATTAATCAAAATTACATAAAATTGCTCATCATTTCATTCATTACTCAATTTTTGACTTTCCCTCTTTCTTGTGTGTATTTGTTTCTCAAAAAAACGTGAGTAAAAGTTAAATAGTTAAATACAACAAAATGAATATACTTTCTTTACATGACAGTTTTTTAATAAAAAAAACATAATTTCATTAAAATATCATTTAATATTCAAATGAATAAATTTTAATTTTTCAAATTTGTGTCAAATACTATATATTCACGATGTGCATAATTGTGAGTTATTTATAAATTCCCCCCCCCCCCAACTTAAATCCTAGCTTCGCCACTGGTTACAAGCTAATTCTCATAATGGAGGAATATTTGACAATACATATAAGTCTGAATTGAGTGATTTACATATGAGGTTGCTACTTGAAAGGGAGAAAAAAAAAAAAAACCACAGAAAATAAATTTTGCACATAAGGAAATTTACAAGCACATTGGCTTAATGAAAAATAAAAAATAAAGTGTTTATTTCTCGATTATAGTCTAGAAAATTAAAAAAGAAATTACATTGATAGGGCTAATTTACATCCTTTGATTTAAATTTGATGACTATAAGTAATAAGATGAGAATGTGTTAGGCACCCACTCGACTCAATTCAAAGATCAGTCGATTAAGAATTAATGGCCAAAGTAATCTGACCAAATAACAACATTCACAACGATAATAAATCACTTCACTCGCATAACATTAAGTAAAAATAAATGAGAATAAAAATAAAAGCAAAAACTAAGAAATTATTTGGATATTTCATGTCAATTACATTTCCCAACTTCTGCAACCACTAGTAAGTAGTAAATACATTTTATACAAGAAATCAAAATTTGTTATCAAAAACATGCGTAGGGTTTAATAGATAAGAACTCCTATAATCACCATTAAGCAAGGTTGTTAAAATCTGGATTCTACGTAGGATCATAGGAGCTAGGTGGGATTATAGATCGTAGGATCGGATCATGGATCGTGGATTGTAAGATCCTACATTATTTGAGAGAAAAAAAAAACATATTGTATGTTAAATAACCATATAAATTATATATTCATTCATTAAAAAAAATTGCATTCATTTGATGTAATTACCATATATTACTACATCCATTTGTAAGCATCATTTAAAGAAACCAAAAACTATTGGATGTTATTTTTCATTTAGGTCCAACTAACATTCTATCTCTTTACCTTATAATAGCAAAACTAGGTCTATTAGGATGTTATTTTTCATTTGGGTCTAACTAAGCCTTCTATCAAGTTATAGAAGATTATAAGAAATCAGGATCATTTAGGATCGTTAGAATCGTACAATCCTACCAATCTTGAATGATCATAGCGATCCTACCAAAGATCCTTGAAAGATTCGAATAGTTTTAAGCAGGTAGAATCGTAAAATCGTAAGCAGATAGAATCATAAAATCGTAAGATCGTAGAATCCAGATCAAGATTTTGATAACCATGCCATTAAGTACATTATACAAGAATTCAAAATTTGTTACCAAAAACGTGCATAGAATTTAATAGATAAGAAATGTACTTTGTGACAAGGGCAGAGGCACACATAAGCTTGGCCCCCCCAAAGATTTTGAAACCCCTATATAATTCTATATAAAAACAAGCTGGCCCTGCAAATGTATCAATTGGCCCCTCCAAAAAAATTCACATACCTAGTCTAATGTTAGTTTTAGTGGTTTCCCCTTTAAAATATGTTGTGGTTGTATGATCAATCAAAGAGCTAAGGCAATTATCTCTCAAAACTACATAGAATGACACACTAGCAAGAGTGGTAAAAAAGATTTGATACCACAAGTATGTCTCAATTTTATTGGCTGACGATTGGATGTGTCCAGAGCATGGAACTATTAGGATTAAAGAAGGTATATGGAAGTAATGAAAATAATTAGCTAAGTGGGGTTGTCTAGCAAATTATGGCATATAAAATGACTAAAACAAAGTAAAAGTATGAGTTACCTTTCAGTCATTAGCCTTTGATTTAGCAATTGACTGGAGCAATTGTCATATGTGTTTATTTTGTTGGGGATCTTATGCATCATACAATGTTAATTTCTTTATAGCATTCATTTTGAAATATGACTATTTTTACAATTACAATATTTTAGCTTCTCAAGTGGACTTCACCCAACAAAACACACGTTTACTCAAACCAAAAAAAAAAAAATACAAAGTTGTCCAGATGCTATTTATTTATTTATTTTTAAGTAAACAAAAGTGCACTATGCTTGCGCATGTTCAAATGTGAAAGTCGCTAAAAGTTTATTGTTTTGCTTAAACTAGTGATTTTTTTTTTTTTTTGGGTGGCAGTCTTAATCTTTAAGCTTCATTTCTTTATTTCTTTTAACTCTAACTATCTCACACATACATACACATAAATATATTAGTTATGACTAATGTACAAGCATGTAATTCGGCCCACCAAGTTAAAAATTCTGGCTACGCCCCTGCTTTGTGATAAGACTCAACATATATTCTAAAATTGAAAATTATTCGTGTGTAATCAATGGTCAGCAACATAAAGAAGCAAAGCGATTAAAAAAAAAAAAAAACATAAAGAAGCAAAGCACGTGACCAGATTTTTGTTTTTTGATAATGACCAGAATTGATTCTTGTTGGTTTCATTTGGGCTAGATACAACCAACAATCAAGAATTCTAATAGTGGTCAAATACTCGAATTGTCTAATTTTGGGCATTTGATATTTCTGTGCCAGGAACATTTTTATGTTTGCTTTGTCATTTAGAGAGCTTCCAGAATTTTGAATGAATAAAAAAGTATATGAAAAAAATTTAATTCCAAACATGTTTAGAGCCAATGAATCCAACATACACTAAAAAAATTAATATGGTTACATATTTTAAAAATTTAACCGTTAAATTGCATTTTTTTTATGTTCTTAACATGCATGTCAAATTTTGTTCCAATCAAATGTTATTTATTATTCGATGTACAAACTTATTTTTTATGTATAATCTTATATCACAAAAAAATTAAAATTTAAACATTTGTTGATACACATAGCTATCAATATTTGATTTTTTAGAAATTTTGTAAGCATCAAAGATATGAGAAGAAAATGTAATATAATGATGGATTTGTTAAAATTCACATCTAAGAAAAAGATATTGAGTGGTATTGCCAAATATGTTTAAAACTAAACTTTATCTAAAAATTTATTGCCTGTTTTGTTTACCGGAATTAATATGAACCAACTAATATATCTTTTTCTCTCCTACAAAAGCACAACCCTTATACCCTATAAACTATACAGTATTCCTAGCTAATGCAAAATTTTCGAAATTAAACCATGGTCTATGTCACAATTTACGAATGTCTGTGTAAGTAGGTTCTCACAATTTAGACTTGTAAAAATCCATCAACAATTTTTCTCCATAGGTCAAAAGTTTTATTACTCAACTTTCTAAGGGAGACATTCAAAATTTAAATACCTCCTCCCCATTATAACTATCAACTAAGTTATAAAAAATAAAAACAAAAACAAAACAAAAGAGCTGTCATGTACTTGTTAGTACATTGGTCAAAGTTAAAATTACTTAATATATTTAATATTCAATTATTTATTTTAAAATTTTTTAATATTACACATACACAATGAAAAGAAAGAAAGAAAGAAAAAGGCGCACCCATATATCGTTTTAGTTTTTTGAGAATCCCTATAAATCATAATTGAGAATCTAATATTTGTTCCATCTTTTTTAGCAAGAATATGGTGTTTTACAAGTGTTGGGTGATGGGTTCCACTGCAAACAAAAAGTTCACGTGAAATGCAGGAATTGAAAAAAAAAAAAAAAAAAAAAAAAAAAAAAAAAAAGGAGCAAAACGGAGATAGTCGGTTAGATTATAATTTTGTGGGGTAACAGAGCCTCTCTGTTTTTACTTTTTAGCCACAAAACATTATAGATGTAAAATTGTATGGTTGATCCAAATATTTATTTGAACAGGAACAATATTTTCTAGGTGTGGTTAACATATGTATGAATTGCCGGTAATAATTTGTATTTTGTAATAAACCTCTTTTTTGATAAGATGAAATAAACCTCTTATTTATACTAAAGACTTTTCAATCTATTGTGTCTGCTTTATAATGATTTTTTTTTTTATCATCAGGTCAAGACATTAATTAGTTTTTGGTGTATGTAGGGTTCGAACCTAGATCTCTTATTTAATTTTTTTTTTAATCAATTAAGCTAACTGTAAAATCTTGGTATGATAATAAAGATCACAATTATTAAAAACAGACGTTATAGGTTAAAATTCTATTTTAAAAAATAAAAATAAAAAAGAAGAAGAAGAAGCTAACTGTAACCCACTATAACCATCATTTAAGCAACTTAATTGATATAAGGCGTTTAAAAAATAAATTCAATGATACCCAATTTTTTTTTTAAAAAAAATAAAGCTATTCATTTTTCTCCTTAAAGGAAAAACATATTTTAGGAAATAATTTTTTAATTTTTATATTTTTTTTATACAAGATAGAAATTCTAATTTAACCTAATCTAAGTATATATGTATGTGAAACTCTCTCCTGAAGACTTGAACCCCGATCCTTACTCTCCACGTCCTATAAGCACTTATATTTGTAGAGTGACCAACGTAATAAGTGTGTGTAGTAGAAAATATTTTACCATGCTATAACGTGGATATTTTTGCATGTTATAATAAATGTAAAATTTGGTACCGTGCTTCTTTAATTACCATTGAGATTTTTTCAATAACTTAATAATATCTTTAATTCAAAATATGTACATTTTAATTTAATCACATAAAACACTCAAATATAAAAGAGGAATAGAACTGAGCTCTAGCCATGCCGGCATGCACATGGTGTTGGTGTGAGTGTGATATAAATAAGCCTATTAATTACCCATATTATTAACCTAAGTTGAAGACCATACACGTGGACAAATTCGATCCTTTTTACCTAACTAATAATAAAAAGTCTCACATCAACAAAAAAAAAAAAATAATAATAATAATAAAAAGTCAAAAGTACACATAAATAAAAGACTCAAACAATAGCCAATGGCTTGTAACCAAGTGGTGCTCAGGTTTCGTTGTAACCACTTGCTTGGAAGTTCTATTCCTGCACTTACCAAAAAAAAAAAGATTCAAACAATATATTTTAAAAGAAAAAAAAAAGTTAATAGTAGTTTAGTGATTTTGGGCTATTTACTATGGTAGTTCAAACAACACTTTTAAATTTTTAAACAATATTATACGTATTTTTCTACATTTTTTTACTCACGTATATTTTCAAAAAATACAAACAATATTACTAAAACAACGTTATCAAACGGCCTCTTTTTTTTTCACAACTCACTAATAATACTATTTTTATAATTAATGAAAATCACAATTGACCAAGTCAATAATTACATTTAAAAAATTTGTATTATGAAAATTTTTGTGACACTAAAACACATAGTACAAAATACAGTAAATATTACTACATGGAAGATCATTTTCGGAGTCTTTGTCCTCAAAAGTGATATATCATATCATATATGCTCTCATTTTCATCTATCAAAGATGCTATCCCCATGTCGGTTTAACCCAACCCCCTCCCCCCCCCCCCCTCCCCCCAAAAAAAAAAGAAAGCAGATATGATCCCCACACTACCATGACTTGTCAAAGATTGGTGAGCTACACCATTTTTCTTCTATTTATCTCACGTTGACAACGTTTTACAATAAAAGTCCAATTAACGGATTAATAGGTGTTCTTGGAATATTTGTTAGTGGAATATTTAAAAAAAAATTGATACTAATTTTATGAAAAATATAAAAATTAAAAAGTAATAAAAAAATTAGTTGCTTTTTTCTTTTTTAAATATTTCATAAATTAATATCTTTGGAGTATTTATTAACTTTTCCATATTTCAAAACAAGCCTTAAGTTGTAAATGATTATTAATTCTAATCTTGACCCATTAATGCATTATTTTTTATACACCTATAACAATTTTCTGCTTAAAATTTATTGGGAAATTATTATTACACTTCGAGTTTAGAGAATTCCGTCCCCCAAAAGAAAAAAAGAGAGTTAATAACATGTGCGGTGATGCCCAGTCACAATGAGAGAGCATGTAGACGCGCGAAATTGACAAGATAGGGACTGTTAGGTATGGCAAAGGTGGGTGTTGCAGTCGTAGTTCTTAGTTGTGGGGCCTGTCTTCTAGATCCCAACACAAAATGGAGAGTTTGGGTTTGATTGTGCGTTAACACTTACACACTTGGCTTTGGTGGACATGACTCACTCACTCACTCACTCTTCAATTATTCATTGCTAATCTTGCATGGCTATTGGACACTATTGCTTTGTGATGGGGTCTACTCCCCCAACCTTTGAGCTTTCAATATCATTTCTTGCTTGCCAGTAGGGAATATTCCTTTTTTTTTTTTCTCAATTTCTCACCATCTTCACTAATCAATCCACAATTATCAAGTTTTATATTTCTAGATGGAGGGGAACCCCTACCGACCCTGGTCCCTGGACAACCGAAAGGGAGATATGTTCTCCAACATGTTTCATTAGTAGGGGAGAGATGTTCAAACCTAAAATTGAAATCTTGTTACCAATTATCTCTTACCACTAGGTCATTTTCTGCATTGGCATATCGCCTTTATATTTCATTTTAACTATAATCAATCCTTTGTTTTATAGTAAGGATTAAGTGTTTATCAAAATTTTGGCTTTTTTCTTTTTAATAATTCTATAATTAGGGTAAAGAGAATTTAAATCTTGAACATTTTCATTAATAATACAAAAAAAAAATGCTAGTTAAATTACAAAATTCTTATTGTTGAACAGCTATATTGACTATTGAAGACAGTCATTTTTCTAGGAAAAAGAAAAAGAAAAAAAGCCTTTTTCTTACATAATTTTTTTTTTAAAATGGATAAAAATGAAATTTGTATTGACTAATGTTGGTGCCACAATTTGCTCGTGTGGTGAGTTGTAATTGATAAAAGGATGTCCTCACATGAACTTATTATCATCCCTCTACTAATCACAATTTGCTGCATAGGCGAGTTGTCACAGCATAGCCCATATGTATTACGTCGATAACTTGTCAATTTGGTGAAAAAATTTCACCATTTCTAATGATTTGACATTTTTTTTTTGACGAAAGATAGATTAATGATTTAATCACAACTTGTTGCGTAAGCGAATTGTCATAGCATAGCCCATATGTATTACGTGGATATCTTGTCAATGGTGAAAAATTTTACCATTTCTAATGATTTGACATTTGACAAAACCTCTGGAAAGAAGAAAAAAATTATATAATAATCAGGCAAAAAAAAAAAAAAATTCGAGTAAGAAGCAAAGAATAAAAGAAAACCCATTGTCTTTTTTCTCCCACACATTTTTTTCTTTCTTTAGATTTGGACACGTTGCAAATCCCAGTATTCTTGAAACTCAATCAAGAACCAAATTATAAAACGGCTTTTTTTTTTGGGTACTGATTATCAGATTAAGACCAATTAAACCTTCACTAAGTACATAAAAGTTTACAAATTAAATCTTAATCAAAGACAGATTGATAGGTTTAAGGTTTGTTTCTAAAAAAAAAAAAAGGTTTAAGGTTCAAATCACACCCATAATACGTGAAGGTTACTATGCTATGAAGTGTATAAGCCAAGTTCTGATTCAAATCTTTTAGCTGTATTTAAACGAAAAAAGAAAAAAAGAAAAAAAGAAAAAACTTGTCCTAGGTTGTGGAAATTTCAATTCTCTACTTAATAAACAAGGCAGAAACAAGTTAAAAACTCTTTAAATGTTAGTAGTTCAACTCTCTCTCTCTCTCTATTTCTCTCTCTAAAAATAGCAACCCCCACAATCTCTTCCATGGAGTTTGGGACACACTAAAATCTCTTTCACAAAAGAGTTCTGTCTGCCATAGCCCCACACTGCAAAACCACTATACCAGTACATTGGTAAAGTAACCTCTCTCTCTCTCTCTCTCTCTCTCTCTTATCATTTAAGTAACCTTTAGTTTGTTTTGTTTTTTTTTTTTTTTTAATGAAAAAAAAATCAGCTCAATATAAGCCAAGTTCTGATTCAAATCTTTTAGCTATATTTAAACGAAAAAAAAAAAAAAAAAAAAACTTGTCCTAGGTTGTGGAAATTTCAATTCTCTACTTAATAAACAAGGCAGAAACAAGTTAAAAACTCTTTAAATGTTAGTAGTTCAACTCTCTCTCTCTCTCTCTCTATTTCTCTCTCTAAAAATAGCAACCCCCACAACCTCTTCCATGGAGTTTGGGACACACTAAAATCTCTTTCACAAAAGAGTTCTGTCTGCCATAGCCCCACACTGCAAAACCACTATACCAGTACATTGGTAAAGTAACCTCTCTCTCTCTCTCTCTCTTTCTCTTATCATTTAAGTAACCTTTAGTTTGTTTTGTTTTGTTTTTTTTTTTTTAATGAAAAAAAAATCAGCTCAATGAATAGATTTCTCATTCTAGTATCTGAAGTGTGTTGTTGCTTCTACTTGTTCCTTGTTTCCACTTATTAAGTATTTGCATTGAGGATCCTTACCTATTTCTTGGTTTTATTCACGTGGGGTTCAGACATTTATGTAGCCTTTGTACTGTTTAGTTATCTGGGTCTGGGTTTTTGTATTATTGGTTCTTTGTTTTTTTTTGGGTCAATCCAATTGGGTTCTCAGGCATTGAGATTTCCTTGACTATGAAGCTTCAAGTATGGGAATTTGTGAGACTTTTCTCTTTGTATTGAGTTTGGCTTTTTGTGCCTTTTTTTTTTTAAACAGTACTTATCAAGACTTTCCATTTGTCACTCATATTTAGTTTTATGCAAATTTCTGGACTATAGGAGATTGAGATTCTACTTTGTTTATGGCTGAAAGTGCATGAGATTTTTCATTTTTGTTGCGTGAACTGAAGTGGGTTTGTGTGCAGTCTCATAAAACTGTGATTCTGTTGCATAAAAATGGAGTCTTGGAATTGCGTTTCTGAAGGGAAGGACTTCGAATCCGATGAAACAATTTTACCTGCGAATAATTCACTCTCAAGAAGTAAGAATTGCTTGCTGGGCAGGGAATTGAGAACCCCATGTAGTTTTGGCAACGACTTGTTAGTCTCAAGTCAACAAGCTGTTGAGAATCAGAGATTTGGGGAATTGGGTTTTCCAGAGATGATTGGGAGACAACTAAACCACAATTCCACTAGTGAAGTTGTGAGAAGTAGTAAGGTTGGTGGTGAACATGTTGTTAATCCGGTTATGTCTATGCCAAATGGATTTTCTGGCGAAGATGATTCCACTTCCAAGCTCTCAAGCTCTGTGGCGGACTCAAATAGTAGGGATTCTTCGTTCTTTGATTTGAACCTTGGGCGCCTTGCTGATATTAGAGATGCTCATAATTCTAAATTTTCTAAAGGAACTACCATTTTGTTATCTTCATCTGAATCATCTTCACCTGCAAAGAGAGTTCGAGCATCCGGTATGCATTCACAAACTTCCTTCTGCCAAGTTTATGGCTGTCATAAAGACCTCAGCTCTTCTAAAGACTACCACAAGAGGCATAAAGTTTGTGAGATTCACTCAAAGACTGCCAAAGTTATCGTGAATGGCATTGAACAGAGGTTTTGTCAGCAGTGTAGCAGGTATCTTATGTTTCTTTCTTCAAGTAACTATTTTTCATTATGATTATCAACTGCTGAGTACATTTTCATGTCCTTCTGGCTATCAAAAGGAGCCTTGAGGAACGTTGAGTTTTTCCAATTTTGTTTCTCAGCACAGAATTCTAAAATTGGATTTTCACCCATTGCTTTTCACCATTTGTTTTTCCTGTTATCTTTAGACCATTTAATGTTTCCTTCTTTATTCTTCCATAAAAGGTTAATGTCTCCTAACCTCTTAAGTTCCTACAAAGAATTATTGTTTTAGGTTAATGTGTCCTAATATCTTAAGTTTAGAATAGACCTGATCTCGTTTTCTTATGTTGATGGCTTAGATTTTCAACTCTAGACATGTTTGGAAAAGATAAACCTGCAATTTTGGAAGATAGCTCATTTTGGTTATATACATTCAATTGATCATAATTTAGTCCTGTTAGTCTAGAACTTGAATCTAGTTCATAAATTATTGTTGGTGCTATGTATGGTTGCTCTAACTGTTAACCATCCAGGTTTCATTTGCTGGCTGAATTTGATGATGGTAAGCGTAGCTGCCGTAAACGCCTCGCAGGCCACAACGAGCGTCGGAGAAAGCCTCAAGGTATTCACACTGGGAGGGCCGGGAGATATCTGCAGTCATATAATGGTATTGATTAAAAATTCTCTCTAATTAGAAATGATTCATAACCAACCCACCCCCCTCCCCCCCTTTTTCCTTTTGTGCTTAATTGGACCAAAAAACAAAAAAAAAATCAACTCATTCTCATGAACTAAATTTCTTGAATCTTCAAAATTTATCATGGTTTTGTATTGCTTTGAAGATTTTTATTTTTTATTGTTCAAAATTTGAATGGATTTTCTTGGATTAATTGGAAAACCTGCTTGAGGGTATCAATTTCATTACCTGTTAAATGAAAGGAAAAGTAAAGGAAAAAAAGTGGAGAAGAGAAAACAGTCTGTTCCAACTCTAGGCATTTGACTGTTTGTTATCGCACAATTGGTCTAATAGAGTGCAGAATTTCATTATAGGAGATGGCATTTAGAACTTCCAGCTTTTGCTCCTTCCTCTTTTCTGTCTCTAATTCATGAGTTATATTTGTGAGTTGGTTTATATCATTTGATTTTTTTTTTTTTTTGGGTACTTGATACATCTTAAACTTAAGGGGTGTTTTTTTTCCCCAACTCTTATATACAAGTAGATATATTACTTAGCAATCTCTAATAGTGTATTTACATTATTAATATTATATATTTTATTCATGTTGTCCTTTCTTGGGAAAACTGCAGTGTAAGCTACTGAAATGATGAAGGTTGTTGCTACACTATATTGAGTTTTATGTGAATTAAGCTTTGATATCTGAATTGGGCAACAAACTAACCAGAAGTAGTTTTACTCACAATTCAGTTGATCTAGTCTCTCCAAAGGACTTGAATGTCCATTCTTAAATTACTGATTGTTCCAAAAGTTTAAGTTATTGGGATATGGTAAATTTAATAATTTAACCAATACTGCTAACACTCGCCCTCATGTGTGGGCCAAAACTACATTTTAATAGGTAAGACCCAACACGTGAAAATTTAAATGGGAGGTAGAGTGAAGAAGACAAAGATCGAACTTAAGATCTCATGCTCTGATATTGTGTTAAATTACTGATTGTCCCAAAAGCTTAAACTATTGGGATATGGTAAATTTAATCATTTAACCAATACTTCTAACATCCATAAATGACAGTTCTATATTGCTAATTCAATTGGATATCCAACAATAACAAATTGATGGAGCATCGCATTTACCCCATTGCCTCTCATTGAAATCTAAACATTTTAATAATAAAAAGTTCCCTAATTGGGTCTAACAACCTAAGCTTCTTTAAAGCTACTTTCCTCAATGTCTTCCTTTCTTTCTCTAGAGGGTCAATTTCCTGGGCCATGGTAACGAAAAATTCTTGTTATGGTTATACATAACCACTTCCGTGCAGCTGAAAGGATTCTGTTATTTACACCCATCATTCCTTTAAACTCAAGCATACAAGCTGCTTATTAGATGTCAAGACTCCCAAGTAAATGCATCAACTAGTTGTTGGGGACTTAAAGTCGTGGGAACTAGCATCAACAATTGCAACTGGTAGAGTTTTATTCTATGTTACCTAATTTTAATTTTGCTGATTGCCTGATATGGTTAAACTTAAATTTGTATGTTCCTAGCTCAAAAAAAAGACTTAAATTTGTATGTTACCTACTTCTATCATATATAAATCAATATTTAAGGCATCAATGGTGGACCAAATAATTTCCAGAGCATCTGTAAACACAGGAATCGTTTAGCCATTTCCATAATGACAGGATAGTCCTCTTGTTCTCTAAAATCTCTCTGGCCCTTGCTTAATTAATTTTGGTTCTGTTCGTTTGACTATGAGGATTTTTTTTGTTCAGTTCTGATTGCAAATTTTGTTTATTGTGAAGATGGATTCCTGAGTCCCCATTTTTATTGTTGCAGTTTTCTTGTATTCTTAAAATTATTCTTTTAATGTTCTAATTTTCTGAAGACATTGCAGGTAGCAGATATCAGGGAAGTCCTTTAACAACGACATCCTTTGTTTGCCAAGAGATCCCCCCTAGTGGTCTTTTTCAACCTGAGAAATATGGAACTAGTGATTGGTGTAGGCATATAAAAATTGAAGGTGGGTCTGATTATAGGCCTATGACAACCTTTCCTATTACCAATGGGAATCAGCATTCAAAATCTCTCTTCCCTACCTATAATATAGAAAAACAGTTTCCCCCTTTTCATGACAGTGGAGCTAATACTACAACAGGAAGCATTTTCAGTGAGAATGCTAGTCAATATACACATGATATAGGAGGCCAAAATTCTAGCTCACGTTCTTTTTTCCAGAGCGCCTCAGGAAGTGAAGACTTCAGTGTTTTTGATGCAGCATCAACAGCTCAAGGATTATCGGGGATTTCAGACTCTGGTTGTGCTCTCTCTCTTCTGTCATCTCAATCACAGAACTCTTCAAGCCATTCATCTGGAATCCCCATGGCTCGTCCATTGATCATGCCAGGTAGCCACCCCCATTATGGCATGAGTCGAGTCTCCGAGAAATTCATAGGAGTAAGCTCACAAGCTTCCCCTAGTGGAGCGTCAAATAAGTTCATTTCATCAGAAATGAATTCTGCAGAAGAGAATCACCTTGGTCATGTGTTTATATCTGACAGTAGTGATGCTATCAACCTGGAAATTGCAGATGGGATTTTCCAAGGCTCTGATTTTTTGCATTCCAGTGATCGCCATTCCTGTGAAAGTGGACCTACCATTGACTTGCTTCAACTGTCATCAGAACTCCACCGAGTGGAGCATCAGAGGCAATCCTTGCAGGTTAAGCAGGAAAATGATGCTCAGCAAGCAAGGTATATGAATATGTCCCTTGGAAATTTTAATTTCTATGTTTCCACATGACTCAACAACTTGAGAATTTCCTTAGGAAAATGCTCCTCCTCACTGTTTACCTTTAAAATAATATGTTATTACTTGGGTAGAAAGGGGATTCTATGGTCCGATCAGGTTGACTTCAATATCAGTGGTTAAAGCTAATCATGGTAAAATAAAGAATAAGAAAAAAATAAGATGGGTAAATAACCATTGGAGAATGAATTATAACGCTCAAGCTGATGACTGGACAATCGGATCTATTCATAAAACTAATAACTCTGAATGCATTGCTTTAGTATAATTATTGTATTTGAATGATGTTTGACACAAGTAAGATGGCAAGTTTCAAGAATCTATATGCTATACTGTGTATTTAGGCATTGCATGGATATCATCTTGGCAAACATCACACGCTACTGCTTGGGAAGACTATTAGTTATAGGCAAATTTGTGTTTAGTAAGACCTTTTAAAATTACTATCATGAAATGGTAAATATTTTCAGCAAAAGAAGAATTGTTTCTCTTCTGATTGGCATGACCACACTTATGCCCATCAAATACACAATCATCAACAGAATTGGTGATATATCACCAGACCTCTACTACTACTATCTCAACGCATGACAACAAACACCATTACGTGGGGAAAACAATAGGCTTAGCAGAAGGTAAGTTGATATGTCACTTCCAGAATGTCATGGTGCAACTATAGTTATGAAAAGCACAAGTCTCTCATCAATATAGTATAATTTTATATCAGATTATATGTTTGATATTTTTCCTCTTTTGCTTACAAAACTCTAATTAAAATCACATCAAGATTGCGGGAATCGTTTGAAATTTGAACTCCGTAGTTGTGGTTGCATAAGGGAGCCATGAGATATTTCTATATGTTTATTTTACACAACTGATGATTATATCACTGTCACTAGTGGACTTGGACCGGTATTAGTGAGAATTGCACCATTTTATGACTTGAATAAGCTGAATTTACTGTTCATTTTCAGTGCACTCGTTTAAAACATTCCTAAGTGCAATTTTACCATATTTAGCACTTTTTTTTTTTTTTGGTCTTAGGGACTGAAAGGTTGCACTTGTATTCAGACAGGGAGAAAGGTATCATAGAATGCTGCAGAACATAAGGCAACCTAAATTGAAGAAATAACATGGATGGATGTGCTAAAGAGAAGCAAGGGAAAAGTAACAATATTTTAAATCATTCTTTAGAGTGGCTAACAAAGTTGTATAAGCCTGTTAATTTAATTAGGCAGTCATTCTTTAGAGTGCTAATGGCTCCAAAATTGAAAATTTCACCTGTATGAGAAGTGAGAACTGATTAGGCCTCTATAGTCCAATCATTTTTATTTTTTGAAATCCTCTTAAAAAATGGCATTACAACTCTAGTCTTCCCACTCTCAAGCATTAATAGTTTATTAACTAATGAATAAAATTCTCATTCCCGCATTAAACTGTTCTATTTTATACTCTACCAATTGTAGCAAATCATGTGTTTAAATTTTTTTTTTTTTAGTATATTTTTTTTTTTCACTTTTCAAAAAAAGAAAATTTTAGTATTTTTTTTTTTTCATTGTAAAGTTCAGATACTTTATAAGGAAACAAAAAAGGTCATGTTATACTCATAAAGAGTAATGCTAAAGATGCAAAAAAAAATTCACAGTACTTTCTCAACTTACTAAGATGAAAAGTTGTGATGGAACATAATTTTCACATGAGTTCATAACAATTAACACCATTTTTATTATGTATCAATCTCAACAATAATATCTAACAGTTATGAAACTTTTTGTCACTAGATTCATTGATTGCCACAACACTAATAGTATTGCTTATATGTCAATTTTGTACCTACGCTAAAAGTTCTCACATTGAACTTGTTAATTTACCATATAAAATTTACTAATTTTTTTCATAGTTGTCAAGGTGGTATGTTATGATTGGTATACAATAAAAATAGTGTCAATGGGGGGCTTATTTAAAATACTAATTTCAACTTGCTATCTACTTATCTACCACCTAAACAAGATATACTTAATTTTGTTAGGCGATAAATACGATATATTTGAACATATCGGATATAACTTTTGATAATTTTTTTTTACTATCAGGTTAAGATTTCAGTTGATTTTTTGTATAGAAAAGATTTAAATATAATTCTCTTATTCGATGACAAAAAATTTTAACCATTGATTTAACTAAACCCATTACCACCTTAACAAGTTTGTGAAAAAATAGGTATGCTAAAATTATAATTTTGCAACTAAAATAAACAACCATGATATCAAATCTGAAAAATCTGATAGAATAACCCAAAGAGCAAAGACATATAATACTCACAGCGTGCTCAAAATTATGACGTGAAGTTCCTGCAAATAGCAATTCGTGCTGAGAAAATTAATAGCCGATGAAAATTTTTAAAAGGGAAAAAATTAAAACGAAAATAAATTTTTTTAAAAAAAATTCACAATTTACTGTACTGTTTCCATTTTCTTCAATTGGGAGAAAGGAAAATAAATTAAAAAAGAAAAAAAAAAGTAATACCTTTATTATTATTTTTTTTTCCAGGACGTGATAAGCATTCCTCTGTAGCTGCAACCTGAGCCAAGTAAAGAAACGAAGTCGTTTTAGTTCTAACTTTGTGAGATCCGAAACTAGAAATTAAAAGAATAAAGAGGGAGTGGGGGAATAATAAAATATGCCAAAAATGAAAATCTTTAAGAAACCATCAACGGTGAAGATATTGAAAGGGTGCCCATTACCAAGTTAACCTTTTTAAGAGGGTTCAGATCACATTAGAAAAGACCTTTTAAGAGGGTTCACATCATATTAGAAAAGAAAATAAAAATAAAAGCATTTTGACTCATCACAAAATCACTTGTCTATTTAAGAACAATTTATCTAATAAATAAAAGTTTGTTTGAGAGGTTTTTTCTATTATTTATCGTAAAAGTTGTAGTAATTATATATGTTATATATTCTATTTTTATAAACCTACGCTGTATCAATATAAGTATGTTTGTGCCATCAACCAAAGAACACAAAGACTTGAAAAAAAAAAAAAAAACAAAAAAATAAAACAAGGTGGTTTTAGTGAAGTGGGTAAAGCCACCGTTGGGATGGTTTAAGCTTAATACAGATGGATCATCTAATCAACATAGAGGACTTGCAAGAGGAGGAGTTATCCGAGATGCTTTTGGAAATTTGATTGTACGATTTTCTAGTGTGATTGATTTTACTAGTGTCATGGTGGAATAGTCGGTATTACGTGATGGGTTGGTAATGGCAAAAAATCTTGGGATTGCGAAGATGGATGTTGAACTAGATGCATTTGTCAACCTTGTCACCATCAGTTCTAAGGCAAAGAAATTAATGAAGAACATTGTGATGGAGTGCAAGAATCTACTTCAAGATTTTGAAAAATATATTGTACACCATGCCTACAAAATAGGTAATAGAGTTGTTGGTGTCCAATTTGGGGAATCATCAGGTTGATACATTTGCCATTTGAAATCATTATGCCTTGTCTCATCTTCAGGTCAGTTTTCTTTTAGTTTTGGATAATGTGGATGTACTCATTACTCATAGTATTGAGACTTGGTATGATATCTCTAGTAAATTGCCTGCAATCGTAATCAAAATATCCATATCAGAAAGATGGTATAATGTAAAAGACAAAATTTAGCTATAAAATTAGTTGTAACTTAAGGGTCTGTTTGGATAAAACTTATTTTGCTGAAACTGAAAATTGAAAATATTGTAGCAAAATAATTTTTAAATATGTGAATAGTGCCGTGAGACCTATTTTTAATGAAAAAGTTGCTGAAAAGTAAAATTTGTGGGTCTCGTGAACAGTGCACGAGACCCATTAATGTGCTGAAAAGTCAAAAATTTCGGTTACTGTTCATGCACAGTGCATGAACAGTAGCTATTTCAGCTAAATTTTGTCTTTGAAAAGCGTGAAAAGAAAAAGGAACAAAACGCAACACAAACGTAAACGCCATATAAGTCTTATCTAAACATATACTAAGCCTACAAACTTACTCAATATTTTTTTATTGGAAGTAAATTTTCATAAATTTACTATTGGATTACATTTTTTTCTTATATCCTTCATACTTACAAAATTTATAAAAAATTAAAGATCTATAGCTATGTCAATAAAAATTATTTAAATTGCAAGTGTTTGTAGTTTAAAATTATGCGTAAAATATAAGATTATAGATCATATAATAAATAATATCCGATTGACAAAAATTTTGATATATCTATTAAGAGTGTAAAGAAAATGCAATTTAACGGTTAGATTTTCAAAATATGTAATAATATTTATTTTATTAAGTAATTTTGTAGTTTTAGGTTACAACCAATTTTGTAACTAAACTTTATTAAGTATTGGTTTCGGTCTATTTTAGTGGAATGGTGCACTACATCACTTGTCCACTAGAAGACTCTATAATTTCTCCTATTTTAGGAAGACAGATTTACATCCAAAAAGTTGTGGTCCTGGCTCAAAAGGGTGATGCTAGATGTTTCTTTAGGGGGGCTTTAACTACATTATCATATTCACAATATGTTTTATTCGATAGAGCCACCTTATTATAAACTGTCTATGTGCCAAAGGGTATATAAATCACAGATTCTCGAGTTCTCTTTCCCAAAGTAGGTCTCCATACTTCTACTTTGATTTAAATTATCTTGGTGGCATTGTAGCGACCAACAAGGTCGTTGTAGTATAGTGGTAAGTATTCCCGCCTGTCACACAGGTGACCCGGGTTCGATCCCTGGCAACAGCGTTTTTTTTTCCCCTTAAATTTATTTCATTCTCTTTTGCCTTTTCCTATTGAAATTTACAAGCACAAAATCTTGTTTCTAGCATTGAAGCCCATTGGTAAACTCCAAATGAGATACTTCCCAATGCCCCTAAACATGACAACCTAAGGAGTAAGTTATAGGCACCAATGATTTGTCTCAATTGTTGACACACCTCTTGTCTCAATTGTTGACATACCTCATGTCTAGCTATATGTATATACACACACGCACACACCTGTCTTCTTTTCCAAATCTCATCCATTCTCTTGTTTGAATATGGCAAATAACCAATGATACAGTGCAGTCAAGTGTAATTCCAAACCAAACTACACTTGTACTAGTAAAATGCAAGATCATGATCTTTGCATTCCTGTAGCTAATTTCTAAATTTTATATGTACCTTCAGTATGGAGAATTAAAAATAACCAAAGGTGGGAAAATTCAAAAGAAATCTGACATCCAACTGTATGTGCAGTGTAGGCCTAGTAAATGTTTTGGTGACCATACAACTAAATGACAGACAATTGTGATCTAGAAAAATAAAATAAAGTAGATAAAATACAACTATATGATAGACAATTGTGATCTGGGAAAATAAAACAAAGTAATTTAAATCAAAGAAACAATCCAAAGGAATTAAATTACTTTAAATACTCATCAGCAGTGGATAGGGAGAATGCCAAATGGAAGCTCATTTTACCATTCAAGCTCAAAAGACCTACTCCATTAGATGTTGTAAAATGTAACTATTGCCAAAAAAAAATACGCTACAGTGCGATTCTAAAGGTAGAATCGCACTGTAGCTCAATAGTAAAAACAAAAATTGTTTTTTAATCGGTTTGGTCTTCTCTCTCATCTTGGCTGTCTCACTCGGTGACGAAGCTTGAGGCAACGACAGAGCTTGAAGATGACGGTGGCGATGCTAAAGCTTGAAGGCGATGGCAGAGCTTGATTGCGACGGTGGCAATGGTAGATCTTGAAGGTGACGGCAATGATGGTAGAGTTTGAAGTCGACATTTTGCTAGCCTGGGTTTGTTGCCATGGGTTGTGGCTTTTGCTCACCGAAGTTCGCTTGCCGTGGGTCATGGCTTTTGCTTGCTTTTCGTGGGTTGTGGCTTTTGATCACTGGAGTTTGCTGCCGTGGGTTGAATTGGTGTTTGAGGCTTGGGTTTGAATGGGTTGTGGGTTTGAATGGGTTGTAGTTCTTGGGTTGGTTTCAAAGTTTCAGTGGTGTGTGGTGTTGTTTTGGTGGTGGGTATAAATTTCGGTGGTTGTGGGTTGCAAGTGATGGGTATTTGGCTGTAATTTGTTTTGTGGGTTAGGATTTGGCTAGATTTGGATTTGAGATTTCAGTTTGGTGTTACAATGGTGGGTTTGGGGGTTTGGTTTGGTGTTTTAGAGGTGGTAGTGGTGGTTGTGGTGTTGTTGTTTGGTGTTTCTGGATAGTTGGCTTGGTGGTGCTAGTGTGAGTTTGGTTGTTGAGGAGAGACAGAGATGAATAGAAGAGAAAGAAATCAATAAATTTTTATATTATTTTAATGTGTAGTACGATAAAATAAAAGTTAGAATGTGTGTATTGTAAAATAATATTGTATAATTGATAAAGTGACTTTTTAAAATAGTAAAATAAAATAGAATTGAAAAAACCATTGTGGATGCTCCAAACATCCTACCAAACATCCCTAATGTTTAAAAGCCAAAAATATTATACAAAATGAATAATCGCTTTAGGTTGAAGATCTATATAGTGATGATAAACTTGCCTCAAAACAATATTCTGCCAAATGATTCTAAAATACCGATGTTTATTACAATTTTATCTACTTTAGCGGCAGTAACTGCAGTGCAGTTTCCAGATTATGTTAGCAACTGATACTTGCTGCAACCATAATAAACCATGTTTCAATTAAAGATTGCAAAAGCATTTCTGGGTTAAAAAGTTTTTAAGCTTCTAATAGAAACTACACCCGAAGACAATAGAGACACCCCATTCCATTCTCTTCCGTTTTTGTTTTCAAAATGATAATAATAGCACCAGAATATAAAAGAAGCTCAGTCAAGATTCACGAATATTTAAGAGAATAATAAGCAGTGACAGATTGCCTAATCCAATAGATCAATTTAGGCACTGGTGCACTGCGAAAAGCCATTTGCCCAGATGTCAAATGCAACTCTTTTTTCAAGAAACTTCCCACTACATTTTGACTCAGTAGTCAAAAGTTAGGTTTCTTAAACCTTCTCAGTCCTGAAAAAGAGACCTCTCAGTCCAAAATTGCACAAAATATTTTAAGAGGTCACCGAAAGACAAATAAATGAAACCTAATATTAAATCAACCAAATTTGTGACTAACATTTCCGAATACCATGATCTCAATCAATGTCAAATAAATAGCTAAACTCAATCTATAGAAATACAAAATCCTTGATCTCTTATTGTTCTAAGGTCATATAGATGTATATCCTCCGCCTTGCCAAATGAACACTCATTAGCTTCATCGCAAAAGCTTGGATAAAAAGGGATGATGGTCGAAAATCTATTTTGCCGGACCCTTGGGTATATCAGAAGTCGAGTTCAGCTCATCCCAAGCTTCAATCCATGTGACCATGGCATCAGCCAGCTTGATGAAGTATTCATCCACCTTACCAAGTTTAGCCTTGACTTGCTTGGAAAGCTCAATGTAGCAATTCTGCACAGTGGTGCAATCCTTTGGAAGGGTAGCTGATTGGAAGAATGGGATCAGCTCTTCTTGCCAGTAGATTCCTTTGTATTCCTTCTTGAGGTTCACAAAAGGGTTGCTTGCTTTGCTGTGCCAGATATAAGGCAAACCAGTCTTGACTCCAAGTCCTAAATGATCGCATATCACCTACACATCATTAGATCAACCAGTTGTGAGCTACTCTGCAGCTTAACAGTTAAGGCATGAAGTAATTTCTAGAGAAGCAGACTGTAATCATTATATGGAAAAAATAACGAATGAAACCAATGAAAAAAAAGTATATACCTTGGTGCACCAGCCAGCCCACATATCATCGTAGCGTCCAATTGGCTGGCCATCACCCATAAGTCCAAAGTACATTGCAGGGCCGATCAACTCACGGTCAAATGCCAGATTCATACCACACATGGGGAAGAGGGTTCCCTTTGGTATTGTCAAAACAGCATCCACATACCTAACAAAGAAAGGCATTTGGATAAAGAGTTTTTATAACATAGGCAACAAGCAAATTCTTGCGAGCGAAGGATCTTTCTCACCTTGTGTTTCTTTCACGTGGCTTGACAAGCTGGGTGGGAGCATCATAATCTGGGATGTTGAGCCAGAGGCCATGAGAAACAGCTGTTGGGGCACCTTCACGGAGGCTGAATGGATATCCACGGACAAAATCTGCACCGTCTCTGTATGGGTCATACAGGGTGTTGAAGAAAAATGGAGTTGCTGGACACAGAAGGTTCTTAATGTGCTGCTCAAGAGCATTAATGTCCTTGCCAGATGGATCTTTAGCAACCTGCAAATCATACAAAATCATAGCTTGAGATCCAGGTGAATGACTGAACGACCCCACTCAAATTCATACTAACAATTGAATCCTAATAATCTAGAGCAAAAGAAAAAACATTAAAGCTTCTAGAACAACAAGGAACAAGAAATAAGTGCAGAACAAGTTGTTGAATTGAAACTTGAAATGAGCATTGGGAGATCTCAATAGGTAATGCCTCCTGTAAAGGTTAAAAACTTTCGGTACCAAGGAGCACAAAAATATATTAACGCATGCCGAAAGTGGATGAGCATCGCTTAGATCTGGATGCACTAAGAACTAAGTACGCATAAAACAAAATGACATACATCTACAATACCCTGTTCATATTTCAACTTAAATTAAACAATCTTAAACATTCACTAAAATCAAAGATCTTTGAATAAGTTTACAGCAAACATAATTGCCAAAATGCTTTAACATTCTAGAACACTTCTAAGCAAACAGATCTGTAAACACATGCCTCACCCTATTATGATTCACTGTCAAAAAATAATAAAACAGCAAAGATAATCCTTGATCCTACTGCAAAAAATACCCCATCACAAGAAAAAAAACCAAAATTCAAATAAACAAAAATCCCATCTCTTATTGTTCAAAACCCCAACAGATCCATACACTCGGACCAAAATAAAATTCAAAAAACAACGACTTACTCTTAGTTGATTTTTATGCCCAATTACCCCACAAAAACAATAGCAAATCAAAACCAAAACCCCCCAAAACAAACAAAATTCACATCAAAATCCGAACTTTCTCACCATAATATCCAAAACCCACATCCAAAACACCACCAAAAAGGAATTTTTTTTTTTTTTTTTTTTTTTTTTTGAACTACTCACAAAGCAATCATCATCGATGGTGTAGATGTACTTCTTCTTGGAGACCATGTAGCCGAAGCAACGGCAAGCAGAGTCCTTGAAGGAAATGCAAGAGGCTTTGGGACCGAGAATCCTGTTGATATCGTTGCGATTGTAGAGCTCATAGTCGAAGCCCTCGGGGACCTTGATGACCCTACTGGGGTCACCGTCCTGAACAATGATGAGATGGTATGGCTGGAAGAAAGGCCTCCACATCTCGAGGAAGTCGAGGTTTCGGATCGTGGGGATCACGATGTCCAGCTCATCTTTCAACAGAGGAGTCGGAGCGACTGAGGTTCCGACCATTGTTACCGGATTTCTTGTGTATCAAACTGAGAGAGAGAGAGAGAGAGTTGAGTTGAGTTGTGTTGTGTTGTGTTGTGTCTGGGTCTGCAACTTTGTATTTATAAAACAAAAAAGAGAGTTTTAACACTAGTAAAAGAAGTAATTTCTCATTGTTTTCCCAAAAAAAAAAGTAATTTCACATTTTCTTAAAAAAGAAAGAAAATAATTTCTTTTTTTACTCTATATTTATTTATTTTTTTTCTAAATTTGATAATTATGATATTTATAGTTATTAATAAGAATTTATTATAATTGTGCTTATATATAAAATTACCATATATTCTAGCTAGCCTAATTATTTATTATAATGTATGTGTAAATTATATATTATTATAATATTATGTAGTATTTACTATGATTGTATTTATATATAGAATTATAAATTCTATTGTTTAAAGAAAATATGATGCTTGTTGATTTTAATGGAAGGTTTAAATATCACTACACATCCTTGGTGCGATAGCCACTCTACAAGTATAAATGTTTATGAGATGTGGGGAGCAAGGGCTAGAATTCTAATCTCCAGAATGAAGTTTCATACACATATACACTTTCATTAGGATAGAGTAAAATTTCTATCTTATTTAAATAAAAAATAAAGGTTTAAATAAAAAATAGTTTGTACGTTGTATCTCTAGCATTATTCATATAATAATATTATAAAGTCAATTAATTAAAAAGTTAGTTACTTCGGGTTTTAAGGTTTTAGATTAATAAGTATGAGTAATTGTGGTTAATTAATGTCATTCAATGAGAGAATTTGAGTTTGAATATTATCTTTTTCAAATCCTTTCATAATTCTTTTAACAAATAAAGAATGGAACCTAATTATTATTATTATTTTTTACTCAATTGAGAAGCAAATTTCATTTTTGTGTAGTTATCTCCTATACTTTGGGATTCCCGTTTATTGTGTTAAGGGATTTTTTTGTTTGTTTGTTTGTTTGTTGCGAAACTAAGACACTAACATTGTAGGGGAAGAGGAAAGCTATTTAAATTAACCCTTTTTATACAAGATAAAGAACTAAATAACCCCCTTTATCCTCCAACTGTATTATTACCCTAATTAAACATCATTCTTGCCCTTTCACACATATATTAAAATAATTCTTTTTTATTTATTTATTTTTTAAAGTGTTATAATGTTTAAAAGTGATATATAAATAACTATTTGTATTTTTTTTTTAAGAGAGAGGTAAGTTTATACGGAATAATTTTTAAAAATGAGATAAAGATAATGTCCTAAGTGATATATAAATAACCGTTTGTATTTTTTTTAAAGAAAGAGGTAAGGTAAAATGGAATCATTTTTAAAAATGAGATAGAGATAGTGTTCTAAATTTTACATTTAATGGAGAAGATAAAGGAAAAATGCTAAATCTTAGAAATAACAAATCACTTTTTAAACCATTTTGTGTATTTTAATTTAAGATTATTTAACTAAAAGATAAGGGTATTTAAGAGAGTTTCAGAATTTATGTGAGAGTATTTTAGTACGCAAAATGTTGAAACCCAAGTAGAAAATCATGTTATTAATAGTATAGACTGTATCTTCTCAAAAAAAAAAAAAAAAAAAAATTGTAGATATAGATTCTGAATAAAAATTTAAGTGGATTACTTGTATATGTACTGTGTAGCATCTTATGTATGATGAAAATTTAATTTTCATAATTTCAAATATTAATAGTCTTACTTTTCTTCCTTTCTTCCTCTCAAAAAATAGCAAATTAGCATTACCATATGTTTGTTCTTAATACACAATCGATCAATTGACTGTACAAACACTTATCAGGATTTGTTTATGTCATAGTTACCCCGATCATTACCAACAATTTCATAAGTATATATTACACCTATATTCTAGGTTTTTTTATTTATTTATTATTCTTTATTTTTTACTTTTCAATATCAGAAATAAACAAAATAAGTAATGGCATTGGTGATGACACCTCCTCCGTTACTCACTTTAATTTATAAGTTATAATTTATAACTCCATTAACCTCTTTAAATGGTATTCAATGATCTAGGTTTTTAACACACACACACAGAGAGGGAGAAGGTTTTAAAGAAAATGAAAATGGTGTATATCCAAAAGGACCTAATTGTGGGTTAATCCCACATTAAAAAATAAGTTTAAAAAAAAAAAAAAAAACTATCTTTTTTAATCACTTTTGGATATACACCACAATGAGTTAATCACTTTTTTAACCTAGATTTAGTATTCTTAAAAGAAAAAAAAACCTGTGGGTTAATCCTATATGGAAAAATAAGTGTAAGTTAAAGAAATTTAAAACCTGTGATGTGTATCCAAGAGTTAGGACCTTTTGGATATACACCATTGTTAGTTTCTTTAAGACATTCTCCCCTCTCCTCTGTGTGTGTTAAGATACTTAGCATTCTAAAAAAAAAGAATTAGGTTTTATTTATTTATTTATTTATTTTATACAAGATAGAAATTTTACTTTAACCTAATCTAAGTATATATGTGTGTGAAGCTCCCTCCTAAAGACTTGAATCCTAACCCTTACCCCCCACACCCTACAAGCACTAATACTTAAGAAGTAAACAAAAATAAGTAATACTACCTTTGTGACTTAATTTAATAACCCAAAGAAACCAAAACCTTGTTATTACTTTATATCCTTATATTGAATAACACAATCAATCTCTTTAAATGATATTAATAGGTCTATAATGAAAGGAAATTAAAGTTTTTTAAATACTATCCATTATATTAACTACTTGAGTTCTCTCTCTCTTTCTCTCACAAAAAAAAAAAAGACTAGTTGAGTTCCTGCACGATGTACGGTGCAACTTATTATTAGTTTTCTCTAATATTTTGATAAGTTTTACAAAAAATCTTGTAACTTAATTAATTGACACCTCAATTTCCAATAGAAGCATTCAAAATTTAGATCCCCACCCTAACTATCGAGATATAAAAAAGATATTTCGATAAATTTTATTGTAAAAAATTGTAATCTTTAGTTATTTTATATATAGAAAAAATAAAAATACGCTGAGAATAGTGTAGTGATTTGATCATATTATATATATATGTGTGTGTGTGTGTGTGTGTGTGTGTGTGTTTACAAATTGAAAATTGCATGATATAGTAGCTAATATAGATAGGCATGTTTCATGCTTACTAAAAAATGCATATATCCTTCAATTATTTATTTTTACATTCTTGATTGTGTGTTACTAAAAAAAATTTCTCCCTTTTTTTGGACATTGTTTCAATTGTTGCAAAAACAACTAAATTTGAGTAAAAATGCCATATTTCGAATTAATTGTTTCTCACATAAAAAAATAAGTTGTTTCTCATATAAATCTTAGAAAAATAGTATTAAAATTTCATTATGCTTAAAATAATTAAAATAACAAAAAAAACACATTTATTATATTAGTAATCTTTCTAATTACATAGAATATTTACTATGGTATTAGTTCCACCCACACACATGCGTGCACACACACACACAAAGAAGGTAGGAAATTTAAAGGATTAAAATTAAATTTAGTGAATTCACAAATATTTAATTTTTTATGGTTTTTTTGACAATTGTTGTCAAAGCAACTGACCATGAGTCAGAATGCCATATTCAAAATTTATTATTACTATTTTGACTAAAAATTATTTTCTATATAAAGTTTATAAAAATAATCATATAAATTCATTTAATATAAATAATTAATGCACAACAATAGATAATAATTAATATATACATTTACTCTATTTGCTAATTTAATAAACTAATACTTTAATATAAATGCAAACTTTGTTAAAGTAGAAAACTAAATAAAGAGAATTTTAAGGAATGCGTCACATGGCACAACCTCATGCTCTCCAGCATAAAATCTCTTCTTTTATATATAAATAAATATTGATAAGTGCCTTTAAAGTATTTGTTAATAGACTATTTTAGAAAAAATTTTAAACTACTTTCATAGAAAATATATATTAAAAAAAAATGTCCAAAAAATTAGTTACTTTTTTTATAAATTTTTTTTTAAAAATTAATTCCTAAACCAATGCTTTGCACATCGGCTAACTTTTCCCTATATTAATTGCTGGAAGAACTCTCTTAAATTATTCTCTCAATAGTCAGTAATTGAAAAACATATGTGGAATGTGTATCCAAGTGTCACACATAGCATGCAAGTTGGGAGCACAAGATAAGTCAATATATAAGAGAGAAGAGAGCGACATGTCTGGACTTTCTTGGTTGCGGCCACTGTGGGTGGCGACTCCTTCAAAGTCGTAGATGTAGCTTTGGACCCCTTGAGCTAGACTTGTATGTAATTTTATACCGTATGTTCTTTTGTCCAAAACCAATTAAAAATGCTTCTTCTCAAATCTCAACACTGTTGTGTGAACCTGATCAATGGGAACTCCACCGACACTAAACTACAGGGTCTTCATGCCGTAGATCTTGAACTTGTTAAAATGGAAATTGCAATAGGAATAGGTCTTGTTGACTGGGTTAGGCAGCTGGCATGCTTGGTTTGATTGGTTTCACTTTGAATGGTCAGAGAGGGAACGGAGTAAAACAAGTTTTGGACAGTTTCTTTTGTTTTTCGGGGTAACGGGTCCAGCCCGCAACGCGTAAATATGAGGCACGAGAATTGTCCCAATAATTGGGTTACAACTTATTATTACAAATGATAACGAATCATAAAAAATGTTATGTATATAATATTTTTATAATAAAATTTATAGTTTAAAATTTGTTACAAAAATATTATAAATGTAACACTTTTCGTCATAAAATTTGTTGGCATTTTAGGCCAATTCTAAATTCTAATGTCGTGCTTGTGGAGTTTATGCCTTCATGGAATTTAATAGGATATTGAACCTTTTAAAAAAAAAAACAAAATAGGGTTAAAAAAACAAAATAGGGTCTTGTTAAGGGTGAGTTTGGTTCAGTTTTTTGTAAAAGTGCATAATGAAAAAGTTGAGTTTCTGAGTGTTTGGTAAAAGCTGTTAAAAAATGCTTTTTGAAAAATCTGAGTGTTTGACTAGCATTTATAAAAGTGGCAGTTTAAAGGATAAATTACCAAAAAGGACAATGTATATATAAGAGAGTTTATTTCATACTTTTTTTTTATGTGAGTTTATTTCATACTTAAATCAACTACTTCATATACTTAAATCAATTTTTCTCTTTTTAAAAAAATTATTTTTTTCTCATCAATATTACCTAATAATAACCTACCACTTACTGTGAAAATATTGTGAAATTATTGTGATAATTGATACTGATTTTAATTTGAATGTACTATTACAATTATTTTTTTCTCTTTCTAAAAAAATTATTTTTTTCACCAATATTAGCTAATAATAACCTACTACTTAAGATTTATTGTGAAAGTATTATGAAAATATTGTAATAAAAATTGATACAGATTTTAATTTTAACATTAAAATGATTTCTTCATTCATTATTTATTCTTTTTATATTCATTCCCAATAATTATATTTCTTAATAAAATGTGTTATATTCACAATATTTTTCGCAATACTTTTACAAGAATTATATCAAAATCTGATGTGAAAAGTTGTTACTAATTCTAATTTAACCCCACTGTTGAAATTGTTTTTTTTTTCTGACCAATATTAACTAATTACATAAAATTTATTGTGAAAATATTATGAAAATATTTTTAAATGATCATTTCTTATTCTTTTTCATTTCTTTCAGCCATACGTTTCCTTTTCTTTTTCCTTTTTTTTTTTTTCTCTTGGTTTTTTCTCCACCACACACGTATCCCACTATCTCCATCTACCCTTCTTTTTCTTTTTCTAGTTCTTTCCGAATCACTTGTGTTGCAACCTCCAGAACAACATACTTCACTTTTCCCTCTCTGTTTCTTCCTCTTTCTCTTACACACACATACACACACAAATTTCTCTCCATCTATCTCACACAAACAAATTCTCTCTCATACACACATAGATCACCGGCAGAGAAGTGGAGATCAGCGTTCTACACAGATCGGCGTTCTACATAGGTTTTTTTTTTTTTTTTTTAGTTTTATTTTATTGCTCAGATTTCATTAGGCTTATGAGAAATATTGTTTTTGTGTTTCAAATCTTTCGATTGGGTTTTGTGTTTTTATTTTGATTATGGTATGTTACCGTTGAGATAGAGAAGGAATGAGAGAGAAATAAGTTGATTTCTCTTGGGTTTTGGGTTGATTTTGAGTTGAGTTTGAAATGGGTTTTGTTGATTTTGTTGATTGTGGTGGTAGACCGGTGATAGATTGGGTTTGAAATGAGTTGATTTCGATTTTGTTGATTTTGTTGGGTGGTGCTGTGTTTGTAGTAGAACGGTGAGGGAAGAGCAGAGAGATGAGAGGAATGAGGCGGTGCGTCCGAAGCTCTCCCATAACTCAAACGCGCGTTTCTTCAGAAATATCAAACGCAACTTTTTTCAAAAAGTTGCGTTTTATACTTACCAAACGCGCGTAAAGGGCTGGCTTTTTTGAAAAGCCAACTTTTGGGCTCAAAACGTGAAAACAAACGGGCACTAATTAGCATTCTAAGGTTATAATATTAAAATCTCTTAAAAAAGTTAACTGCAGGTTAAAAATAACATAAGACAAATTGATAGATACTAAAATATAAAGATTAAATTAATAATATCTTCAAAATGTAAAAACTAAAATGATATTTTTCTTATAAAAAAAATTGTTAAGATTTTTTTTAAATGTTTTTTACCTTAATGATTCTCGTGACAAGCATTTTTTTTTTTTTTTGGGTTGAAAAACGAATCGAACCCGGGTCTCCTGGGTTTGTGACAAGCATTTGGTTATAAAATAGTACCTGGGAAATTTAAATTAGAATATTAAGAAAGCAACTTTAGATTATAAAGTGAAAGAAAAAGGGCCACCTGTATCCTTTTCGCACCGACGCTGTTTAAAAAAAAGAGCCGTTGACCTTATAGAAAACTTCTCTCCCTGACTTTGCATTACTTTTTTTTAACTGGCAATTGCAGAATAGAAGCTGAATCTCGCATTGTCCCTGCTGCAAGTTCACGAGGCTTTTGAGCTTTACAGTCACTGCTGCAAGTTCCTACATTTGTAAGATCTCACTTTCACCTGTCCATCTCTTTTATTTCTTTCTTCTTTTAATACCTTCTTCAAATAAAAATCCATATGTTTTTTCATGTCATGCATCTCATTATTGGGGTTCAATTTTTACCAGCGTACTTTCAAAGGCTTTTATGGGTACCAAAAGTTTGTCTTCATCTACCCCACAATGGAACTACGATGTCTTCCTCAGCTTTAGGGGTGAGGATACCCGAAAGAGTTTTACAGACCATTTACATTTTGCTTTAAAACAAAAGGGTATTTTCACCTTTAAAGACAATGAAAGACTTGAAAGAGGAAAACCTATTTCTCAAGAACTATGGAAAGCAATAGAAGGATCAAAGTTTGCTATTGTCATTCTTTCCAAAAACTATGCATCTTCTACGTGGTGTTTGGATGAGCTTACAAAGATCATTGAATGCGTGAAAGAGGTAGAATTGACTGTTCTACCAGTTTTTTACGATGTGGATCCAATTGATGTAAGGAAGCAGATAGGGCCTTTTGCACAAGCCTTTGCTGAACATAAAGAACGATTCAAGGAAAACATAGAGAAGGTGGAAATATGGAGAGCAGCTTTGAGAGAAGTGGCTGATATCTCGGGTTACCATTTGATGGCCAAGTAATTAATTTTACATATTTCTTTTTTTTAAACATTCATTCTCACTCTTCTTATATATTACCTTGTTTTGAACCTTAAGCAAACCCATATACAAGTCGGTAATTCTTTCAATTTGTTTTATGAGTCAAGCAATTTAAATATTTCTGTATTTGACATGAGATGTCTACTCTTTTTATTTACTTCTATTTCTAGACATATCATGTATTGCTCATTTTTCATTGTAGGTGTGAGTCAAAATTTATTCAAGATATCGTGGGGGCGATTTCTCACAAATTGTGTTACGCATCTACATATGCCAAGAACTTAGTAGGAATAAGTTCACGAGTCGAAGAACTAAAGTTGCATTTAGCTATTGGGTCAAATGATGTTCGCATTATAGGGATTTGGGGGATGGGTGGAATGGGTAAGACATCTCTTGCTAGAGTTGTTTATGATATGGTCTCTAATAAATTTGAAGGTGGTTGTTTTATCGCTAATGTTAGGGAAATTTGTGAAAAAGATGGTTTACTTCCATTACAACAAAAACTTATTCATCAAATTTTGAAGGAAGAAAATATGAAGATACAGGATATTGATGGTGGAGTTCTTATAATCAAGAATAGGTTACGTAATAGAAGGATTTTCCTCGTTCTTGATGATATAAATCAATTAGACCAATTAAAATATTTAGCTAGGGGACATGATTGGTTTGGTCTAGGTAGTAGAGTTATCATAACAACAAGAGATAAACATTTGCTAAAAATACTTGAAGTAGATGAAATATATGAGGCTGAAGGATTGAATGATGGTGAAGCTCTTCATCTTCTAAGTTTAAAAGCTTTTAAACAAGACCATCCTCCTCAAGATTATTTAAAGTTGTCCAAACAAGTTGTTCATTATGCTAATGGTCTTCCTTTAGCTATTGAGACTCTTGGTTCCTTTTTGTTCAATAGAAGATATGATGAATGGAAAAGTGCATTAAATAGGCTCAAGGACTATCCTGAAAGAAAAATTCTTGAAATACTTCAAATAAGTTTCGATGGATTACATGAAACAGAGAAGGAAATATTCTTGCATATTGCATGTTTCTTTAATTTGCAACCCAAGGACTATGTAGTAGAAATACTAGATTGTCTTGGCCTTTATCCTGATATTGGATTAAGGGTTCTCATTGAAAAATCTCTCTTAAAGATTTATCACAATAAATTTTTGATGCATGATTTATTACAAGACATGGGCCAGGATAGAGTTCGTCAAGAGTGCCTTAAAATGCCAGGAAAGCGTAGCAGGCTATGGCAATATAAGGACATTAACCATGTGTTAACCGAAAATAAGGTAAGAGTCTATTTAACAAATTTTATAGGATATAACATATCAATAATATTCAACATAGTTTGAATTTGAATGGTTGTGCTCATCATATGTTGCGACTGCTAATCCATTTTTTTCCTTAATTAATAGGGAACAAAAGTAGTTCAAGCACTAGTTTCAAACATTCCTCTACCTAAAGAGGTACATTGGAACCTAGAAGCCCTATCAAATATGCCTCAACTTAAATTGCTCATAATTCAAAAGGTTCAACTTTTGCGTGGCCCCAATCATCTTTCTAATGAGTTAAGGTTCCTTGATTGGAGTGAGTACCCTTCAAAATCTTTTCCATCAAGTTTTCAACCAATGGAGCTTGTTGATCTTCGCATGTGCTACAGTAACATTGAACAACTTTGGAAAGGAATAAAGGTATGATTGTTATTTAAGTACCCTCATCCCTCATCATAATTGTTTGTATTTTTAAATAAATTATAAGGTTTACTGAAGCTAAACCTTTTTTTTTTTTTACATAGTATTTTGACAGTTTGAAATCCATCAAATTGAATCATTCTCAAAATTTGATTGCAACCCCTGACATCACTGGAGTCCCAAATCTTGAGAAATTGATTGTTGAAGGCTGTACAAGTTTACGTGAGGTTCATTCATCAGTTGGAGTTCATAAAAGGCTTATCCTTCTTAATTTGAAAGGTTGCAAAAGCCTTTGTAATCTTCCATGCAAGTTTGAAATGGAGTCTCTTGAAATTCTTATTTTTTCTGGATGTTCAAAAATCAAGAATATTCCAACATTTGCGGGAAACATGAAATGCTTATCCAAGCTTTATGCAGATGGAACTACTATTACAAAACTACCCATGTCAATTGAGCACTTGACTAGCCTTAAATCATTGAGTTTAAGAGATTGCAAACATCTTGTGTGCATTCCTAGCATCATATGTAATTTTAAGTTTCTCAAAGATCTTGATTTTTCAGGATGCTTAAGACTTAAAAAGTTACCAGAAAACTTGGGGAATGCCAAAGTTTTAGAGGAACTTGATGTGAGTGGAACTGCAATAAGGAAAGCACCTTCTTCCATTGTTCTCTTAGAAAATCTTAAAGTACTATCTTTCGGTGGATGTAAAGGGCTATTGTCTAAATCATGGAATAAAGCCCTTGGTTTTGATTTAATGTCAAGAAGAAGTCTAGATTTTGCGGGCTTGTCAATGCCTTCTTTGTCAAGTTTGTCTTCTTTGAAAACACTGGATCTAAGTGATTGCAAATTTAAGGCAATTCCCAATGAGCTCGGCTGCCTATCCTCTTTACAAGTACTAGATCTAAGCAAAAATGATTTTGAGTTCATTCCGGAAAGCATCATTCGACTATCAAATCTTAAGGAACTCTACCTGGTGAATTGCACTTGTCTTCATTCATTGCCAAAACTTCCCTCAAGTATTTTTTATTTTGTGGTAACTGGTTCTTCCTCGTTGGAAAGATTACCGGATCCACTAATGTCAAAAGCTTCACTTGAGTTATCTCTTAGTCTTCCTGATTGCTTTGAATTGCCTGACATTGAAGCCCACCGTGAAGATTCATTTAAAATTCTGGGAAGAGAGGTATCGCTCTCTCTCTCTCTCTCTCTCTCTCTCTCTCTCTCTCTCTCTCTCTCTCTCTCTGCCTGAGTTCTAAACATCATGGTTTATATGTTTCAGGAAATTTGTATTCATGATTCGAATGAAGGTAGGATTGATCTTCTTATTCCTGTAAGTGAATTACCCAAATGGTTTAGGCATCAAACTATGGGGAATAAAATGAATATACAAGTGAATTCTTATTTGAGTAATAAGTGGATGGGAATGGTTTTATCTTGTGTTTTAGTACTCAATGAGTATCATGCACCAAACCAAGGTCTTGATGGAGACACGCATTCCCTTGCTTGTGAACTGAGGGCCAATGGACATAAATATCATATTGATTCAAACTTTTCCTTTTCTAAAGCATTTGGTAGAGTTGAATCGTGTTACTGTTGGCAGATCTTTTTGTTCCCGCAATACTTTGAAGACTATAGGAATGGATCATGGAGTCCAATTGATGACAACATGTTAAGCCAGATTGAGATTATATTTGAAACAGAAGGTACAGACTTGGAGGTGAAGAAAAGTGGAGCCCATTTGCTATATGAGCAAGATATTGAAGATTTTAAACAAAGTCTTGCTCAGTCCATTAACTACGTCACTCCTTATGATGATTATGATTGGCTTGGACCTCGTCGAGAATTCAATCTTAAGCCGTGGTTCCAAGTCGGATTGTACTTGTATAGAAAACTTCGGACTATTTCATTGTTTGCGTCGGAAAACAATTTATAAAACATTTATGCTTTGTTGTTGTTACTAGTCATATGGTGTGTAATAATATGAAATTTTTGTGTAAATAAAATATGTATATATAAATATTTGTGCATGCCTCTTGTAAGAAGAATTCTTGGTTTCTTAGTTTTGCTATTGCTGCAATATAATTTTTGATTTTGCTAGCCTTGTAACTTAAAAGATTAGTTTGCTCTTCTTTATTATGAGAACTAGGGTAAAGATTGCATGAATTAGACCAGTGAAAATTATGACATATATCTATTTTTGGTTAAAGTATTATGATCTTTAACAGGTCCGTATAAATAGGAACACTGAATCCAAGCCAATTCTTATTAGCTAATACAAAAACTATTTTAAATCTTCAAATTTAAATAATATACCCAAGAGAGACGTGAGTTCTTGATAAACCGTCCTTTTCCAATATAACATTTGTTAGCCCCAACTATCCCAAGTAGCACACAAACTCAACCGCAAGCAGATGCATCGGGAATTCTCTTCCGTAGAGCCATTGTTCTAACAAAACCGTGGTGGAAGCAAAGTTATGAGAGGCTCTATATATATTGAGTTTGTTCCAACCCTACCTTGGAGGAGAGGAGACCATCAATCGGGAACAAATAACTCTTCCCTCACTTTGGCTGTGAATTGTGATGATATTCCTCAAACTAATAAGAAGTTTGTTTGCATGCCCTTCGGTAGCTCCAAATTTTCCTTTCCACAATGCAGAGAACATTCCAATCTTAGGGAGAAAAACTATTTTGGACTCGCTCCACTAAGTCGATGAAGGACCCCCATGTTGTTCAAAGGCCAGTGCAATCTGGGCCCGATACCTGTTGGGTTGACCAGCCAACTTGCACGACCGAAGTGCATGCAACTCGATCATTCTGTGCTTATTGAAGACTGAAACTTCTATTCTATTCAATGTTTTGAACGGTCTCTTAGCGTCGGCTTTAATATATTTATAATATTAATGGATTGGCAACTAGAGGTAACAATTCGTGTTTGCGTGTCAAATTCGTGTCGTGTCAATTAATAAGTATTCAACAATATAGATTAACACTAATCCGACATGTTTATTAAACAGGACAAGATTCTTCAACCCTAATATGACCCATTTATTAAATTGACCAATCGTTTTGACCTGTTTATTAAATTTTATTAAAATGGAAAAAAAATTATGAAAAAACAAACAAATAAATATTTTTAATATAAAATTCAGAACTAACGAGTAATTGCATTACAAATAATCATTTAAAATTAAAGCATATCACAATATCACAAATAATCAAATACAACATGTCAAAAAAAAATAAACCACAACAACTAATAAGTTTATATACTTAGAGTTTGAAAGATATATTGGTAAAATGTTATTTAATTAAATGGGTCAAACGGATTCTATATGTTCAACACTAACCCAACCCATTTATTAAACGAATCTACCGTGTCAACCAGAATATGACACAAATCTGTTAAGCCTCAACCCATAACCTGCTAATTTCATGTCGTGTCGTGTTGGGTTCGCGGGTCGTGTCCAATTTTGCCACCTCTATTGGTAACCACGGACCCATGTGCTCTCTCTCTCTCTCTCTCTCTCTGTGTTAAGTCTCAACCCATAACTTGCTAATTTTATATCGTGTCGTGTCCAATTTTGCTACCCCTATTGGCAACCATTGACTCATGTGCTCTCTCTCTCTCTCTCTCTCTCTCTCTCTCATATGATTGGTTTAGATCCAACCATTCTCTAGACGTTAGACTGCACTGTTTTCAAAGTTCTCCAACTTAATCATAAGCAATGAGATCTACCGGGTGAACTAGATAATAATTCCTTGAGTTATATATGTTAGAGACTCCGAATTGCTTGAGTTCACATTTCAATGCTAATTTATTGGTGATCCATGATTTTTTAAAATGATTTTAAAAAATACAAAAAAAAAAATCCTCTTTTTAAAATATTTCACCTTTAATGGTATTACCCTGAAACCAAAACGAATACTTTCTTTTCTTTTCCACTTAAAGGAGATATTCAAAATGAGGTAATTGCTAAGCCAAAATGAATATTTTAATTTATTTTCCATTTATAGGAGATATTCAAAATGAAGTAATTGTTATATGACAAGTATCGTGGGATACTTAGAACATTTATATTACTTAATTTTCATTGTAGGTTTCAATTAACTCAACTAGTATGTAGCCCCGTGCTACTGCACGGGAATAGATATATTATTAATCATGAGTTTATTCATGTTTAAAAGGCTCAGTTATGTCTAAATTCATATTATTAACTAGAAAATTTCATTAACAAAACTTAGCAGTATATATATGTTACACAGAAAGATGAACCTTGGTGACAATGTTTATCCAAAAGATCCATTCACTCTTTTGAATCTTTAATTTCTATTGGTGATTGAAATTTTCGTAACTTAAAAAAGTTAAAATTTAAAAAAAAATATTAAAAAAAAAAAACCCTTAGAGTTGTACTAATTTGGTAGTTTTACGATAGACCATTTTGTAACATGATGAGCATTTGTGTGAAGAAAAAACCTCTGAAGTTCCATGGCTGATAAAAAAATTCTCTCCAATCTCTTTTTATAGAGAAATAGGTTTGGGCGTGTTTTTATATATCCTTCATAATTGTATTATCATGAAGCAGGTCCAATAGATTTAGATTGGTACTACCAATTCTCAAAGTATGAGTGTTTAATGTGTTATTAATTTCATCTCATTGGCTTCTGCATATGACAACAAAATTAAAAATAATTAAATTGTAACATGTATAGTAAAATTGGACTCCAATTTTAGATTCTAATTGAACAATTGGAATGATAATATATGATAGTAACAACAATAGGAAAATTCAAATAAAATTTCGGATTAAATTGTAACAATCTGAATAAAAAATTACAGTAGAAAGACAAGGAAGTAACTTAACACCAACATTTAAAAATCAAATTGGACACATAGTACAAAACTAAACTAAAATTAGAAATTAATTTGATTCGATTTGAATTCTAAAATTGAACTTCAACTTAATAAGATACATGACACAAAATTGAAGTCAAATTTATAATCTAATTAATTTTTTTTTTTGAGTTTTGATTAGGACAAGTGGCGCAAAATTGAGAATCCAATTGAAATCTAATTGGATTTTCTCTCTGCTTCACCTATTATTATATATATAGATATATATGATTATATTTTTGTCACTTTTAACAAATTAACAAAATCTTAATCTAGGCACACTAAAAACTATTAAAAAATAAGAACTGGTCATTGAGCTTGGAATCTTCTTGAAGGCGCCAATGAAGCGCTAATGTATGAGGGTGTGAAGTAAGGAAGAGTATGATTGAACATTGTGTTTGAACCCGGCCTTGCTCTAAGAAATCCGTAAGGAAGAGGAGAGGGCAGTATGTGGATCTAGTTGGTAGAGGTTGAGAGAGAAAGAGACATGGAATGATGATATGGAATTAGGAGGAGATGATGTTTTACTTTTATAGTCTTTTTCGTTGGACTCCTTAGTTCTGATTGTGAGATTAGAAGAGTTCCAGACTTTATTGAGATCACCATAAAAGTGTGCAGGTAAGATGTTCTTACTTAGGCCAATAAGTATTATTATTGTGGTTTTCTTGGCTTCCGTGTTAAATGTTAATGAATCATTTATTTGGGCACAAAAATTAAAAAAATTAGATAAGATACATGACACAAAATTGGAGTCAAATTTATAATCTCCATAAAAGTGTGCAGGTAAGATGTTCTTGCTTAGGTCAATGAGCATTATCATTATAGTTTTCTTGGCTTCCATGTTAAATGTTAATGCATCATTTATTTGGGCACAAAAATTAGAAAATTTAGATAAGATACATGACACAAAATTGAAGTCAAATTTATAATCTTTTTTTTTTTTTTTTTTTTTGAGTTTTGGTTAGGACAAGTGGCTCAAAATTGAGAATCCAATTGAAATCTAATTGAATTTTCTCTCTGCTTCACCTATTATTATATATATATTAGTAAAGTTTTTTATAATTGAATAAGAGATTCAAGATTCAATTTCTGCCTATAACAAAAATTGATTGGTGTTTTGATTTGATGATGCAATTATCATAAGCAGACGTCATAGGTTATTAAATAAAAATTAATTTTCAATGATTCGTTTGAAATTTAAGATGCAATTTTAACTTAATACAAATCATTTGCCCCACTCTTAATGTTCTATTTTATGCTCCTCTAATGCTTGTCACACAATCTGTTCTTCTTCTTTTTCTTTTTTTCTTTTTGGTAAAGCAACTAAAGTTTAAAAATGTAAGAAAATTAAAAGTAAAAATAAATAAAAATAAAGATTCATAATATACTATAACTGATTGAGTATAAGTAGAACAATTAACGTGGGACAAAGATTTTTATTCCGTAACATAGAGCCACAAATTAATATGAAATATTATTAAAAAAAATTCATGTTTATACTTCAAATTTTTTTTTTCCCTTTTTTTTTTCTACTACTTTTGGTTTGAACTGGCGAGCAAGATTAGTTGGGAGAAGTTACATTATCTAAACATGCATCTACCGAAAAGACATCAAACGTAGATGGTAGAGAAATCCCTGTTTAAATTCGTCATGAAGCTGATGACTTCCCTTAAAATAGAAAAGTAAAACCGATGATTCTTAGAATAATTGCATTAATTTTCCCCAGTCTTCTCCGTGTGATTTATGCTCAAAAGTCAATACGCATTGGAAGAAAAATAGTGAATCAATCGAATTTTCAATTTTTTAATTCACCCATAATTAAAAAACAATATTATTGCATCCTCAGGTGAACATCTCAATAAGGTATATAATGTTTGGGGTGCATGAAACTAGACACTCACAATAATAATTAACAAAGTATAAGAGTTGATTCACATACCTATGAGAAAGAAAGAGATGTCAGTCTATGTTTTGGAGAAATTAAAATATATCTATAAGAGTTTATTCATATACATCTGTATAGTAATTAACAAAGTATATATGATTACAAATTGGTCTAATAATTCTCACACTATAAAATAAAAGAAAACTTTTTTATTGCATTGTGTTTTCATACATATAACACCTCGACTACAAAATATATTATGTTATACTACAAAAAACTTCTAATTTAAAACATAATTTAAAATAACACATTGACTTTTGAATAATATAAAATAATATATATTAATTCAATAATTATCTAAAAAAAATAATCATATCAAATTTTTCTACGTATCGCATAAGTCTACGACTAATTAATATTTGTATTAAAATATGAGACCCCTGCTTCCTCCCCTGCTAGTGCCTCTCCAATTCCTTTTGTGACTAATCACATCACACAGCGTATGAAACGAGTTTCTATCATCACTTGATGAAAAAAAAAAAAAGACAATATTTAATAATATTTTTTGAGTAATGCTAAAATTATAATTTTTGTCACAACTTTTATCATAATTTACTCACATTGCAAGTTATGAGTTGTAAAGTTGTAAACTCACATGAACTTACTACATTTTCTCCACCACTTATGAGCAAATTGTTATAAAAATTGTGCCAAAAGTTATGATGTATTTTTTATATTTCCCTGTAGCGTTCACGCATTTTTACCTGGAGCCACCGACTGTAGAGAAAGTGCACCCTTTGTCATATATTCTTCATTAATTAAAGTTTTGGTAACTGGATTATACTCTATATATATATATATATATATTTTGGAACCAAATCTGAAAACATTATAATCACAATGGAGATCAACACTTCAACAGTAGTTGCAGTTGCCACCTGTCCACAGCAAAATCCTCCCCCTGTTACCAAATAACAACAATATTAGAAAAAAAAAAAAACTGATATTCACGTTTCTTGGAAAGTCTTCTTTTGCTTTCTATTTACATATTTCTTATTTCTTTTTCCAATTATAGGACTGTAAGTCTATATAATATACCCTAAACCACATATGGGAAGAAGGTGATACGCAACATGGCATTATCAATGATTATAATAATCCTTCTGATTGAACATAATTAATTCCAGTGTTTTCTAAGTCCTCCCTGGAATTGCTTTCACAGGCATGTATAAGCTAACAAAAGTATGTATATAATTGCAAAAATGACGTGAAGAAATCATATACTAGTTCAAAAAAATTAACGCAGGTAAGCCTGCTCTAGATGATAATGTTTTGTTCGAACTATATGTATACATAAACACTACTTTCTGCAGCAGGCCTAATCTGGTAACTGGGAATCATGATTTTCAACACATATGCATATCTTGTATCATCTGTTTTCTTTATTGTCTTGTTTGCTCATGCAGGTATGCGCTTCCAGTTCAATAATGAACAGTATTTTTAAGATTTCATTATTCTCTTTTACTTACATTTTTCTGGTTCACTTTTTCACTGTTAATTTCAGAGGCATATGACCCTTTGGACCCTACTGGTAATATTACAATCAAATGGGATGTCATATCTTGGACCGCAGATGGTTATACGGTGAGTGTCATTTGATTTAACTAGTGTTTTCTTCCTTTCATGTTGCCAGTCAATTTGTAGCTCAAGTATAGCAAAGCACATATAGATAAAATTCAGCATCTCTATCTTGAAAACAATAACCAATTAAGCTTTAGTCCCAAATGCTATTGTAGATTAAGGATCTTTAACATTCTAATAATAGTAAGGGTTGACCACACTTTTTTTTCCTTCGGTTATTCTATTCTATTCTATTCAAAATCATATTTTTGGTTATATCTTAAATGACATATTCTAATTTTTTGTCTCCCTCTACTTTTTGTTATTCCCTCAACTGGAAGCTATAATGCTTGTATTATATATGCCCTGAACAAAAAAACAAAATGTTAAAACGATTTAGAATGTTTTGTAGGATTGAGTAGAAGAGAGATAAAAGAATGAAAAGGAAAATTTTTAAGTTTACAGTAATCACCAAAAACAATTCTTTGTCGAAAAAGTTCAAGCAAACAATGTATCTCAATCACAAAACAATGGTTTTTCAGGCAACAGTGACAATGACCAACTACCAGATGTACCGGCACATTATGAGCCCTGGTTGGACCATGGGATGGACATGGGCTAAGAAAGAAGTGATATGGTCCATGCTGGGTGCAGAAGCCACAGAGCAAGGAGACTGTTCCAAGTATAAGGGAAACATCCCTTACTGTTGTGAGAAGAAACCTACCATTTTGGACTTGCTCCCAGGTGCCCCTTACAACCAACAAGTTGCCAATTGCTGTAAGGGTGGTGTTGTGCCGTCATGGGGACAAGATCCTTCAGCTGCTATCTCATCCTTTCAGCTCACTGTTGGGAGTTCTGGTACATCTAGTAAGACTGTGAAATTGCCTAAGAATTTCACTTTGAATGGTCCAGGGCGAGGCTACACTTGCAACCAACCGGTTACCGTGACACCCACACGTTTCCTCAGTTCTGATGGTCGTCGACAAACTCAAGCACTCAGTAAGTGGGCATTGATTCTCTCACACTCGTTAGTTAAGCGTATATCTATACACACCATCTATTTCGCGTTTTAAATGTTGACATTGAAACAATTTTTTCCGATTTTGGGTTCATGATACATAGTTTGATGATTTTGTGTGAAAACTAGCACCTCAATTCTTCAAATTGTATGTCTTAACGTAATTTTATTTCTTATTTGAAGTGACATGGAATGTGGTATGCACCTACTCGCAGTTCCTAGCTTCTCCAAGCCCAACCTGTTGTGTCTCGATGTCATCTTTCTATAACTCAACGATAGTTACGTGTCCAACTTGTGCTTGTGGATGCCAGAACAGAGAAAATTGCATCACGTAAGCCTCCTTTCCCATCTCAAACATACAAATCTACTCACATATATAGGTTTATATGGTATAAAAGAATTCAACCACTCACTGTTACCTAACAAGTTGACTATTTTTTTTATTTTCTTTTTGCTAAACAAGTTGACTAATAAATCATTTGAATTTTCACATATTATTTTAATATAATTATAAAATTAAAATAAAATATGATGCGTGAATCATTTATAATAATAAGATTAAAAATAAATATCACATATGCATAGCTTTGCTGATATATCATTCTCATTAAGGTGTTCACGACATTACATAAGAATATTCAACATACATCTCAATCAATAGAGCAAACACACTAACATGCTGCCCTCAAGATATAATAACTCAACCACGTTACACCATAGAGTGAAAGCTACCTAAAAAGACATTCTTCTTTACACACAAAATAACAATGACATTCCATATTTTCTTTTTCAAGAGTGGAAATGCTTCTTTATATAAAGCTAAAATAATCTAAAGTCATAGAGAAATCATACACAAAATAATGAAGAATAAATCACAAGACAGTGGAGTTATTGGGATATTAGATATTTTGTAACAACTATTTTTATTTTTATTATTTATGAATCAACTATTTATATATGTTAATGAGCTATATATAGTATATTTCATAATAAATTTTGCAACAACAATATTATGAACATAATTATAATACAAATATATATATATATATATATTTGTATTAAAATACACCAACAACCTCACACTTATTTTAGTAAAAACATAAGATTGATCATTGTGCCTCATAAACATGTGGCCTGGATTGAACCTTACTTAGTAAAATATGGTTTTCAAACACCAGCATCATGTTGTAAGCCACTAGCAAATCTCGTCATACTTTAGAATGATTGTTATTATCCATAAACTTTCAATTTCATATGATTTGTTAGAAATATAGGGTAATTAAAAAATGGTAATTCGTTGTTAATTAATAAGATATTAAAGAATATCTAACACATTTCCCATACAAAAATGAACACCCTATCCCATTTCAATAGGCCATAGATATTTTATTGCTAGGTTTTAGGATATATAGGAAACCCCTCATGCTTTTAACCCTAGGCTGTTAACGAATATTTTAATTGGCCTCCCCACCAAGATCATCCTTCATTAGCTATGACACCAAGTGCATACATTTTCCCAAGGGTTTTACAACAATTAAAGAATGCCTCCATAATAACAATTACAGAATGCCCAATCTATGCTTGTATCTCACTATTAATTTCTTATCTATGTTACTATCACATTTTTTGTGTTTATCTAAAGTGACACTCTATATATATATATATATATACTTCTAATGAGTGACAAGGCTCCTCTATATAGATTTAAAATACTTACATTTTAAAGAAAATTTTAATCACAAAATAATGGAGAATAAATGACAAGATAATGGGATTGGTGGGGGTATATATATTAATTTTTGATAGTTGGGAGAGATGAATTTTGATTTTAGACGTTTTTGTTGAAATATCATAAGATACTAATTAAGCTACAAAGCTCTTAACAATATATAAATATTTTGTAACAACTATTCGTTTGAATGGCTACAATATGATCATAATAAATTTCGTAACTAAAACACTACGGTCATAATTATTATTATTATTATTATTATTATTATTATTATTATTATAAACTAGTGTATAACCCGTGCATATACATAGGTACATTTTAAAAAAAAAATCACAATTATATATGGACTTTTTGATTTTTGCACCCAATAATTCACTTATCACAAAAATAAAAAAAAAAATTAGATAGAACATGTGGCACAAAATTGAACTTTAATTGAAATCCTATTTAGAATCTTATTGGATTTAGACTCTTCGATTTTTATACCTAATTAGCCTGTAACTTCATGCATATGTATAAATACACTTAAAAATATATAATAAAATGCAAAATATAATTTCTATATATATAATTGGGAGCAATTTGGGTCCAGTGTCTAGTGGCATTGGACCCGTTGAGATGGTGACATTTGTCCATTTTTGAACACTTGTCACAATCTAACTGGGTCCAGTGCACTAGAAGCATTGGACTTAATCCAGACCCTATATAATTTAAATACTATTGATAGTCATTTTTATATTTTGTTAACTTTTTAAAAAATTTTGTAAAGATAATATTTGGTATAAAATGTAAATTTTCCATTTTTTTAATTATTATTAAGCATTTTTTTTTAACGATTTATTTATTCTAGAGTCTTTGGTTTTTGTACTTAATAACTCACTTGGATGAATATTTACGACGTGGTCCCACATTTAATTCTAAAATTAAGAAATAAAACTCTTTAAAAATAAATAATTTAGAACACATGCTGCAAAATTGAAACTCTAATTTGGAATTTTAATTTGAGTTTTTCTCAGCTTCACCTATTATTATATATATAGATTAGTGTATAATCCGTATATATGCATGGTACAATTAAAAAAAATTACAATTACACACATATATAGATTCAAATTACTCTCATATATAGATTCAAATTACTCTCTCTCTCTCTCTCTCTCTCTCTCTCTCTTTATTTTTTTAATTTCTTTTGAATAGACACATGAGTTTACTCTTTCTTTCTTTTTTTCTTTTTTTTATTGAGTTTTTTTTATGATTTAATTATATTAGACTCTTCAATTTTTATTGAGTTTTTTTTTATGATTTAATTATATTAGACTCTTCAATTTTTACACCTCGTTAACTCACTTAGAACAAAAGTTTAAAAAAAAATTTAAATTGGACACGTGGTGCAAAATTAGACAACAATTAGAATCCAATTTAAAACCTAAAATTAAAAAAATTAAATGTGATATAGTGCAAAATTAGACTCCAATTTAAAATTTAATTAAACTTTCTCAAAGTTTTTACTTTAACTATATATAGATTTTTATTAAAATGCACCGACACACCAATATAGGCCAAGTTGATTCTAATATATTTTTCATTGGTGACAACGTCATTTTTTAATCTTAACAGAGGTTGGAAAATGTCATATTCTTATTGACACCCCCAAACAGTCAGAGTTTAAGGGTTACTTTAGAGTGTGAAATAGAAAGACTTTTGCTATTACTGAAATCTTAAAATTTCATCTGCATTAATATGTGACAACGTCATTTTTTAATCTTAACAGAGGTTGGAAAATGTCATATTCTTATTGACACCCCCAAACAGTCAGAGTTTAAGGGTTACTTTAGAGTGTGAAATAGAAAGACTTTTGCTATTACTGAAATCTTAAAATTTCATCTGCATTAATAATCATGTCACATCTTCGAGTACAACATAAAAAACAATAAAATATTTGAAACTGTTGGACAATCATTCAGAAATGATATAAAATTCGAAACCTTATAAAGATTCCGTGTTCGTGCATTTTGGATGCATAATTGAACTCCAATTTAAAATCTTATTAGACTTTCTTTGAAGTTTGGCTTTAACAATATATAGATTTTTATTAAAATGCACCGACACTCCAATATAAGCCCCAAGTTGATTCTAATATGTAGATTTGTGACAATGTCATTTTTTAATCTTCTACGCCTTGTGACAGAGCTTGGAAAAAGTCATTCTTATTGACACCCCCAAACAGAAAGACTTTTGATACCCTTTAAATTACTGAAAATTTGAAACTTCATCTGCATTAATAATCATGTCACATCTTTGAGTAAAACATAAAAAACAATAAAATCTTTGAAACTGTTGGACAATCATTCAGAAATGATATGAAATTGGAAACTTTATAATAGTTTGTTTTTTGTTTTCTCTAAAAGTGACTCAAAGATTCAGAGCATTGTGGGAGCAAACACAACAACCAATGGGCCATTACTACAGTGCACACAGCACATGTGCCCAATAAGGGTGCATTGGCATGTGAAGCTAAACTATGTTTCGTATTGGCGTGTGAAGATGAGCATCACCAACTTCAACTACGGACTTAACTACACACAGTGGACCCTTGTTGTTCAGCATCCAAATCTCAACAATGTCACTCAAGTTTTTAGCTTTAATTACCAGCCGCTCATGCCATACAAATCCACAAGTAAGCCCAACATGACTCTCAAGTCTTAACTATATTGTGAAACACACAAGCAGATTTTGGAAATTGTTCTTTGGTAGTAAAATATGTTGGAAAAACTACCCACTTCTTGGTGAGAGTAAAGCCGCTGGTTAACACAAAAGTAGGGGCTGTTTAGCCACAACAAATACCAAGGTTAAACTAGCAAGATATGTAATATGGAATCTAAAAGAGACAAATTATCAAACAGGTAGAGGAGAATCTGTGATTGTGCTAGAATTTCCTTTCCCATGGACCAAAAATAAGAAATGAACCCTTATGGGCCTAGACCAGATAAGGCCCAACAAAATACCCCTTTCAAGACGGGAATGATGTCCTCCCTTTTAAATACTTCAATTTTAATCAAGAAGACACGTGACCTTTAAAAAATTCATTGGTCTTAAAAAGAAAACCCATGTAAACCACACAATCAATTAAATGGCACTTGTCTCACATATGCAATTGTAATATTTGCCCACTTAAATTTGAGACTAAATTACAAATTACATCCTTTAACTTTGACCAAAATTTAATTTAATTCTCTAACTATACTTTGTTCAATTAAATTCTTTAACTTTCAAGTATATTTAATTCAAGCCTCTTGTTAGTCAATGTCAAAAAAGCTCCTTAGGGACCCTATTAACAACAACGTAATGTTTTGCCAAATCCATGGTTTAGATAGTCTCTCATGGAGCTTTTTTGATCGAGATTAATTAGAAGTCTGAATTGAATAAACTTGATAGTTAGGTAACTTAATTGGACTAAAATGAAATTAGAAGATTGAATTAAATTTTGGTCAAAGTTAGGGGTGCAATTTATAATGTTGCTTAAATTTTAAGGACAGACTGTTTTAGTGAGTTATTTCCCATTAACAAACGGAACCTTAGGCTACTCTTAACACCATTTTGAAAATGCAGATGACACTGGCATGTTTTATGGCTTAAAATTCTACAATGACCTGCTAATGGAAGATGGGCCAAATGGTAATGTCCAGTCAGAGATGCTTCTTGAGAAAGACATGAACACATTCACTTGGGAAAATGGGTGGGCTTTCCCTAGGAAAGTCTACTTCAATGGTGATGAATGTGTGATGCCCCCTCCTGATTCATACCCTATGCCACCCAACTCTGCTAATGCTAATCCCATTGCATCGTCAACATTGTCTGCCTTTGTACTTCTAATATTGCTGGTGTTTTGGTGATTATTTGACTAACAGAAGAGGAAAAATAAAGAGGGGCCCAGAGTATTTTCAAGGACAAGTGCAATTTTCACCAACAGGTATGTTCCCATTTATAGTTGGGCAAAGAATAGAAAGGGATGAGGTACTGTGTTGACTTAGAAGGGCAATGTTCTAGTAACATGTGAAAGTCATTGCATACTATGAAAGACAGATTATGAATCTCAACCAATAATAATAATAATTTTTTTATGTGATATTGGGTATTTGTTTTGCTTAGACCTATTGATAAGTGACGCAATTTTGTCCATAAGTAAACGGTTGAGCATATCTGACGTATTGTAGATAAAAATCTTTATTAAGCAGCATCTTTTTAAAATCATCACCAACCCACCTGATGTTAACCATTTACCAGATTTGATTGTCATCTTGGTGAGCTTGTTTTATCACTTCATTCAATTGAGGGGTGGTTACGCATACTAAACAATAAAAATAAAATAAAAAAACATGACAAATTAATACTTGTTTTATTTTTAATTTAATGTATTATTTTTAAAATTAAAAAATTAAAAGTTTCCAAAACTACTCTTCTTAAGGCAAATAAAAGCAAAAAGGAAGAGAGTATTTCACTTTCAATTTTCAAATAATGTAAAGAGTAATTTAGAAGATATGAAAATTGTTTCAATTGGCTTTCAATAGTAGACAGTATATTGGGATATCATAAAAATGGAATCTAGGCAAACAAAATGGGAGGAGGGAGTATATGAGAACATTTTTCATTATTATAATTCGAAAGTTGGGGGTGGGGATTAGATTTCGATGTCTCCATTGAAAATACAAGAAAATGTCAACTAGTTGAACTACAAGGCTCTTAGTAAAGAGAGAGTATGTGAGAACCTTTTTTTATTTTTATTTTTTATAATTTGATAGTTGGGGTAGGGGATTAGAACCAGATGTCTTCACTAAAAATACTATAGGATGCCAATTAGTTGAGCTACAAGGCTCTTGGTAAGTATACATGGACTTTGATAATTCATGCCGCAAGTTAGAATTTGATGGCCCAATGGGACCAAATTGTAAGCTATAGTCTCAGGTGGATTGGTTAATAACGGGAAGGCAGTGGAAAGAAAAGAAAACGTGCCCTTAGAGCAGTCCAATACTGACATGTGCTTGAGCTCACATGGACTTGAGCACATCTTGGCTTAAGCACCAGTGACAACCAATGTGAAAGACCTGATGGTTGAGCTGTTGCGTTCAAACCTCTTATAATCTCCCGCCAGCTTTTCCATCATTCCTCTCTAAAGTCTTGCTTCAAGATGCAGAAACTTCAACACACAAAAATAAAATGAATAAGGTGTGTATGTGTCTATAGAGAGAGTGAGAGAGAAAAAAAAAATACAAATATAAGATGAGATGAGAATATCACATAAAGTACCTAACAACCAGTAGGTGAGAAATTTTCAGGCACTCACTTTCAAGTAGTGCCTCTATTCCTTTTAACAAAGGAGTACCACATACTACTTTGAGTTCTCCCAGGACAGTTTGTGATCTGGTGAACTTCAGGCAATGGAATTCAATAACCACACAGACCCGATTGAGGAAAGTATGTTAGACGCCAGAGATTGTTCTCAAAGGCGGCAATGCTATGTGTTTCCAGAGCTGAAGTTCATGATCTTGGCTGTTTTATATGTCATGATGTTCTCTCCCACAGGTAAATTCTTGCTACTGAACTTGTAAATTAGAATTATTTTCTATTAATGGTCTGTCTGTGTGTTTGATTATTTTTTGCTATTGTTTGTGTAATTTCAGAGGCATATGATCCCTTGGATCCAACTGGAAATATAACAATCAAATGGGATGTAATGTCTTGGACGCCTGATGGTTATGTGGTGAGTGTCACCCCAATGTTCACAATGTTATCATTTTTTTTTTCTCTGGACTCGCAAATGCAAAACCTCTTTAAATAAATATACAAAAACTCCTTATGGTTGCTCATAAAGCATGGTGTTTGATATAAACTTGAGGAAAATCTATCTTCTTTTTCCTGTCCATAATGCAAGTGTATCTGAAATCACTGAATTTTATGAATCATTATAATACTCTGTCTGACTTATCCAACTTATACAGAGTAGTCCAACTCTTTTCAGTCAAAAAAAAAAGACATCAAATTATTAATACATTTCAAGCAATGGACTTTAGCCACTATGTGAATTTTACTAGCATAGCAGTTTTAACTTTGAAGTAGAAGTAAAAGGTTCACAATCCTAACTTCATATAAATTCAAGTTTCATAACTCCACATGTTTCCATGTTTATTGTCGTATTTTTTGCTAACAACCAGTCTCAATCCCGTAAAAATAAGTGTTGCAATAGGTTGATAGCCAACATAAAATTTAGTTACTTTTTTATGATTGGATCTTTGTACAAATACAAGTTAGGGCATTCCTTAGTGTATGTGATAAATCTTGATTAATCTATTGATAATCTATAACTGCCTCCAAAATTTCTGTGTCTAAAGACTTTGTTATTATTATTATTGTTGATTTTCCTTTTCATATGCAAATCAAAGAGGGCTGTAAAGAGAGAATGGAAACAATAGAAAGAGAAAATATCAAGAACATATATCTCACCTTTTTTTTAGGCAATAAATATCATATATATCCATCTATTAATGAATTATACAGGCTGCAGTGACAATGAACAACTTTCAAATGTATCGGGGAATCATGAACCCTGGCTGGACTTTAGGATGGTCTTGGGCTAAGAAAGAAGTAATCTGGACAATGGTAGGAGCTCAAACCACAGAGCAAGGAGACTGCTCCAAGTTCAAAGGAGGTGTACCTCACTGCTGTAAGAGGACTCCCACGGTTGTTGACTTGCTCCCTGGAGTTCCTTACAATCAACAGTTCACCAATTGCTGCAAAGGTGGTGTGTTGGGAACTTGGGGGCAGGACCCCTTAAGTGCAGTCTCTGCCTTTCAGGTGAGTGTTGGACTCGCTGGCACTTCTAATAAGACAGTTAAGCTTCCCAAGAACTTCACTTTGCTTGGTCCAGGACCAGGGTACACTTGTGGCCCTGCAAAGATTGTGCCATCCACAGTCTTCCTCACCTCTGATAAAAGGAGGAAAACTCAAGCACTTAGTGAGTTTCTATTATCCTTCAGTCTTTTGAATATCTTATTAAACAGATACTTATGGAGGTTTTGTATCATTTTCATCATATTATTGAATGTTTTTTGTATGCAGTGACATGGAATGTGACATGCACTTATTCTCAATTTCTTGCCTCTAAGAATCCTAGCTGTTGTGTTTCCTTTTCATCCTTCTACAATCAAACAATCACCCCCTGCCCATCTTGTGCTTGTGGTTGCCAGAACAAGAAAAATTGTATCAAGTAAGCTCCTCATTACTTCATCAGCATGCAATGATGCACACATATGCATACTTGTAAACATACTGTATTAGTTAAGAATGTTACTGATCTAGGGCATAATATAAGTGTAACTCTTGTTTTTGAATCCTGGAAATACAGGAGCGATTCAAAGCTACTACGTAGGGCAGGAATAAACACTCCTAAAAAGGATAATACACCATTGTTACAGTGCACACATCATATGTGCCCCATACGTGTACACTGGCATGTAAAGCTCAACTATAAGGACTATTGGCGTGTGAAGGTTGCCGTCACTAATTTTAACTACCGGCTGAACTACTCACAATGGACACTCGTGGCACAGCATCCCAATCTCAACAATGTCACCCAAGTCTTTAGCTTTGATTACAAGCCTCTTGTCGCCTATGAATCCATAAGTGAGTGCCTACAAATACAGTGCTTGTTTAGTCATTGGTGTTGGTGTTCCAGAAATTAAGTTCTAACGTGTATGTCTTATTGACTTGTGTATGCAGATGATACTGGTATGTTCTTTGGCATGAAATTCTACAATGACCTATTAATGGAAGCTGGGCCCCTAGGAAATGTCCAATCTGAAGTGCTTCTCCGGAAAGACAAGGACACATTCACATTCAAGCAAGGATGGGCATTTCCTCGGAAAGTTTACTTCAATGGCGATGAATGTATGCTTCCTCCACCCGATACCTATCCATTTCTACCAAACTCTGCTTATGCAAATCCAATTGCAACTCCAACAGTGGCAGCCTTCCTATTATTACTACTGTCCATATGGTGATCACACTTCTATGGGAGGTACAAATGCTTTCTTGAAATTTTTGAGATAGATAAAGCTAGATGGCTTTGAGGCTTGGCCATCAGTGATAGCAGGTACATACATTGTCAATTCTAGTACTAGAAGATATTGTTTGGCGTGCGATAATTCAGTTGGATGTTTTAGGTTGGACGAATGAGCTTATCAATGAGCAAACGACACCTGAAACTCCAAAAAAAAAAAAAAAAAAAAAAAACCCATGGTTTTGAGTTGGTCCATGGTTCACCAATGTAACTAAAAAGTGTTGCTTTGCCAATTTGTCTCTCTTGCTACTCTAAACCATACAAACATTGTAAGTTCATTTGCTGTTCCTTTTTCTTATGTAGCATAAGAATCATGTATTTGGAACCCATAACAGATATGAATACATCAAGTGATTTCTTCTCCAAATATCTTATTACAATGCTCAGCACATATTTTTGTGGACATTCTACAACAAAACATCAAGTGTATGATATAAATAAAGCACCAGCTAATCTAAACAAAAATGCTAGTAAAGTCTAATCCCCAATAAATATAAAAACAGATAACAGAGCAGACTTTTGCAGTGAGAAGCCGTAGTGCACCTAAACCCCACTTGTATTGCTAGAACTTCTAGTACCAACACATTCAACCCCATCAGCTGGACTGCCATAAGCTTTGTTGCAGTCCAAACCATATGGAAATTCTAGCATGTTCTAGATCAACAGACAGCATTTGTAAATTTCCCCAGGCATAACTCACTACGCAAAAGCCAATAAGAATACCAAAGATGACAGGATGGTAAATGCTGAATGAAGTAGAGAAGAAATTGGCCGGGAACCAGCATTTGGCAACCATGGGTAGGCATCTGGAGGTGGCATGACACAGTTATCACCATTAAAATAAATCCTTCGTGGGAAAGCCCATCCCTTTTCAAAAGTAAAAGTTGACTGGTCCTTGCGGAATAGGAGCTCTGACTGCACATTCCCATATGGTCCAGCTTCCGTGAGCAAATCATTGTAAAACTTGACTCCCCATAACATTGCAGTGTCATCTGTGAAACCAAAAGCCAAATTCCCAAAGATAAGAGAAATAGATTATATAAGTATTTAGGGGCTACTTCACATGACTAAATTTTGGCAAGGTATAACTTACTCAGGCCAGCATAAGGAGTCAAGGACTTGTAATTAAAGCTGAAAAGCTGGGTTACATTATCAAAGTTGGGATGTTGTACAACAAGATTCCATAGCGTGTAGTTCATTCTGTAATTGAAATTCGTGATCGTGATCTTCACCCTCCAGTACTCCTTGTAATTGAGTTTGACATGCCAATGGACTCGGATAGGACACATATGGCTGGTGCACTGGACCAGAGGTGCATTACTAGATTTTCCTGGACCCGATACAGCTGAAGCTAAATATGGAGAGTCGGGACTGCACGCATCACACAAAAAGGGAAAAATATCATGTTAAGCAACACATGAAGAAAATTTTGAAAGAAGAAAAATAAAAAGCAGTTTGAGAAATTCAACAAAAAGATAAAAAAGAGAACTTACTTCACACAACTCCCTGGTTCTGTTATATTGTTTTGACAGCCACAGGTGCAGGTTGGGCAATTTACTATTGTTTCATTATAGAAGGATGAGAGAGAAACACAACAAGTAGGTGTCTTTTGAGCCAAGAATTGTGAATACGTGCAAGTAACATTCCAGGTCACTGTCACAAGAGATGCAGGGCAAGGTAAGGTAAACAGTGTTTAATATTTTTTCATAGCCAAAAATTGTTTTAAAACACACAAATTTTTTTTAAAAGATGGCATTAATGGCAATTCTGCATCTTAAATCAACTTCCAATCCATTAGTGAAGTGTGAGTTCCCTAAGTATAAACATAATTTCATTACAGACGAGTACTAGAATCATGGAAAGTTCAGGAAAAATGCCTTAGGGACTGCAATTTGAGAATGTATCTCTGTTACTATGTTCCTTGAATTGCACAGAATGCAATTAGCACGCCATTACATCAAAATATTTTTCTTAAAATGGGATATCATGGTGCTGGCTTCGTTACAAGAAAAATATGCATGCAGTTATGCAGCTATAAATTATTCTAAAAGACTTTAGCAAGTAACTTACTCAAAGCTTGAGTGACCCTCCTTTTATCTGCTGTCAAATATTTACTTGATCTCACAATCTTTGCCGGTCCACAGGTATATCCAGGCCCTGGTGCTCTCAGGGTGAAGTTTTTAGGTAGTTTGACAGTTTTGTTAGTTGTTCCCGCAGCACCCACACTCACCTGGAATGAGCTTGCTGCATTGGCCGGGTCCTGGACCCATGAGCTTAATACTCCCCCTTTGCAGCAATTAGCAATCTGCTGGTTGTATGGAGTTCCCGGCAATAAATCCACAACTGTTGGATCCTTCTTACAGCAATGTGGAACGTTCCCTTTAAATCTTGAACAATCCCCTTGCTCTGTTGTTTGGCCCCCCATCATGCTCCATATTACTTCCTTCTTTGCCCATGTCCACCCCAGTGTCCACCCTGGTGCTTGAATATGGCGATATTGCTGGAAGTTATACATTGTAACAGTAGCCTGCTCAATCCAAAAGAGAAGAATATTGGTATAAATTGTTCCAAATTACAATGAATCCCACTTTGTAAAGTAGAAAGGTGATGAATGGATATGATATCTTGGAGCAGTAGCTTGAATATCAAATAAACAAGCCCCTTGCCTCAAGACTTAAAAACAACAAAAAAACCAACAAAAAAAAAGTACTATACACTGCACGCTATACTTACAACATAGCCATCTGGTGTCCAGCTTATTACATCCCATTTGATTGTGATATTTCCAGTTGGATCAAGTGCATCATAAGCTTCTGCAGCAACATCAAGAAAACAAAGTTAAGAAATTGAATTCTTAAGAGTTTCTACTCTCCACATAGTAACTTTCATACTCAATACCAATTCAATTTCCTTTCTCTAAAGTATGGCAAAACAAACTTATAACTTCAATATGGGATCACTGCACTTCATTGATTTTCCTAATATGAGATGGAACCGTAGCATTATGCAGAAATTGACTTTTGTACCTTCCTTGCCGTACAGATATTAGACACATGTGCTTTTTTGAGACCAATTAGTTGATCAAGCACATCAGAAATTTTTTGTTTAATATACAACCGAAATTCCTTAAATAAAATCATCTGTACCCTCTTTAGGTAATTTAATTTTAACACTAACAAACATTGAAAAAAATTATCAATAACTATCTCCTACACCTTATACTGCAAACCTCAGTCAAGAAAACCAAGTTTGTAATTACCAACAGTTACCTGATTTATCAACTTAAATGATCAAACAATGAAAGAGACTTAGAATTCCAATTGACTATATTTTTATCACTTGTTATATATGATAACACCCATTATCCAGTTTAATCAAAATGTTACAATTCCAAATACTAAGAGCAACATTTGACACTTATTTCTTCACTTCTCTCCAAAAACTATGAACAAAATGAAGAAAGGTTCAAATCCCGTCACAAGTTTCTCTACCAGTCAATCAATTATATGTTAAAACAGCTAAATTTCTGAAAAACGGTACAGATCTCTGGCAGATAAACAATACCCAGAAACAGAAAACAAGAGAAACACTTCCAAAGACACGAAATTTGTAAACATGGGACTGAGAGCAAGCAAGTTTGAAGGCACTGACCTGTTGAAGTAAAACTGGAGCAAATAAACAACACCACAAGCAGTACAGCAAAGCTACCGAGCTTTGTAATGGATCCAGAGGCTGATAAGGAGAGAAACTCCATGTTTTGATGCAAATGTTGTTGCTGATTGTGATGGTTAAAGCTATGGCTTAGCTCAAGATCTGCACAGGAAATGCAGAGAGAGAGAGAGAGACAGAGAGAGAAGTGGCCTTTTCTGTTTCACATGGGAAGTAAGCTATTGTGAGTTAAGTGGACTTTTATAAAGTCACTGTAATCACGGCTTTGTTGAGAGACATCCAGTTAAATGTTATTGTTTTGTCAATTACATGTAATGTTATAGTACAAGTGTACAACTATACCCTTGGATAGTTTAGCTGCGATAAATAATTTAGAGTTTAGACCAAAGAAAAAAAAATTAATAAATGGGTTTTGGCCATAGATGAGGAGGAGGATTTTTTATTTTTTATTTTTGGTTGAGAAACAGTACTCCGGAAATTTTAGGACTTAGTTTGAAGGTTTTCTTGATATAGAGGATTCAAGAGGCTTGTAACAATCAACATAGAGACGAATGAGCCAAGTTGATATTTTTTAGAATTATAACCACAAAGAATAGCTTTAGAGAAAAAGAAAGAGTGAATCAGGAGGAAAAATTGAATTAACTGTGATATGTAATATTTCTCTTACATAAATCCACCCCATATGAAAAGGTTTTTACATTAAAAAAAAAATTCATACCATAAGGTGTGACACTTTGATTATTATCTTCATATAGAGAGAGAAATTGAAAATTATATAAAAAAAAAAAAAAAAAAAAAGTGAGATTAGAACAAACAGATATGTAACACTGTAAAAGATATTACTGTCATTGTGCTATTACTTGAATATTGAATACAGATTGAATTTCCAAATTTTAAATCCCAGTAGTATGTAATTATATGATGATGGCTTAGGGATATTTTTGGAACCACACCATTATGTTGGCCATATATCAATGAATGATTATGGAAAAAATAGGCTTGTGAAAGGAGGACAGCAAAGGCTGTGGGCCACATGGCAATTGGTCTCTTAATAGTCTTATTCTATCTCTGTCGGTGGAGAGAGAATTCAATGACTTGTACACTGGGAAACACCCAGGTTCTTTTGGGTTTTCCCTTCTGCATTGTGACCGTCCAGCTCTTGCACTAACCACCAAATTGAGATAAATTGATATTTTATATTATATTTTTGTGTTTTTGTTCTCTGGACCAATTATTTGATTTGGGCCCATTTTATACATCAAATTGTGGACCATTCTCTTAAAGTCTTTAACTAATTTATTTTAATTATGGTATATTTTTATTAATCAACCATGTTTTTTCTCCTGTATGAATGAATGGTACCGACAAATCATATGGTTCATATGCGTTGCTTTCAATTAATCAAAGATATTGTGTTTTTGTCAATCTTTGCATTTTAGAGCCATAAAAGACTAAAAGTATAGTATGAAGTCTGGACCCATCTAATGAGGTTTTGATTGTCAATCTTTAACTATGGATTTCATTATTACATACATTTTTTTACGAATAATGTGAACAAAACTAACATTATTTTGATCATAAAAATAAATAATAAAAAAAACTGACATTATTTTGGGATGAAAGTTTGAAGCCATAGCCGTTTAGAATTTGCATTTTATTTGCCTAAACAAAGCCATAGGCCATAGCCACTAGTTATGATTCATTTTATTTTCTGATAAGATTTTTTTTTTTTTTTTAAGAATCATTTTTTGATAAGAAGTTACTTAGTACTTATAATTGCATTTAAACATTTCATGTTTACAGTAAAAGGACTAATTTTTTTTTTTTATATACAAAAAAGAAATTCTACTTTACCTTAATCTAAGTGTATATGTATGTGAAACTCACTCCTAGAGACTTGAACCCGACTCTTACCCCTCATACTCCAGAAGCACTTATACTTATGAAGTGACTAATTTAATTCTTTTTTTTTTTTTTTGAGAATCGAGTGACTAATTTAGTGCTAAGGAATGTGCCCGGTTGCATAAAATAAATAAATAAAAAATGTGCCCCATCCTCATAAAGAAAATATAGGGTTTCCACAACAACTAATAACCATTAAGCTTTTGTAATACCAATCCGAATTTTTTATTGTACTCAAAAACAGGCCGGCTCAACCTTTTGACAATTTTGGCAAAGGCCTCTAAATGGAAAAATGCCCTTTGATAAACCAATAGTATGTTATATCTATTGTAAGGCCGCAATTTGGGTCCCTACCCAAGTGATGAACGGACTTAGGCCCTGGCAAAGTCTAAGGAGATCAGTTCATATATATATATATATATATATATATATGTATATATCTTTCAAGTTTGATTAAAAAGTCAGTTCTTGATGGCTACAGTGTTTTTCTCTTAAATTTTCAATCCCCTTCTCTTAGAGTCTCTCTTCCATTTTATACTATTTTCCCCTTTTCATCTCCACCTTCCATCAGCACTTTTCTAAAGTCTTTAGGAAGTAGTTGTAAGGCTGAAAATTATTGTTCAGGTATCACTTCCTCATCAATGAAGCCAGAGAGTTAGCTGCAGAGCATTTAATGCGATGATAGCAGCTTTCCCTTGAGATATTTCATGACCTTTCTCTGTCCTATTCCATCCTGATACTTATCCTTATTCATGGAACAATCCAGAATGTTACTCTTGATGACAGACCACACTCTCTAACCTTAGCTCTACTCAGCCGAGGAGGGATTCTTCCTCGAACCACCCTTTTGGACGACATCAATCGGATTTCACCTCGTCACTTACTAACACGATTCCTCATGAAAGTATAGTGTCCTCATGAAAGTATTTTCCTATCCTCGGATTATTTAAGGTCCTCGGATTGGGCCTCTGGCCCAATATATACAAAAATATGGGCTTCTGGGCCTAACACCCCTACATCTATCTTTCTTATAGTGTAGCAAAAACAAAAAATTAAGTCCCCTCTCTATTGCACAATAAAATGTATTATTTATTTGTCTCAAATAGTAAAAAAAAAAAAATTAAGAGAAAATTTTAATCAAGAAACTATTTTCTTTCAAATGTTGCGCACTCTAATAATGTGTTTTACTTTGTTAGCAATAATTTAAGGGTGTAAAAATTTCCAATCTTTTGAATACTTAGAAGTTAAAGAGAACATTTTTTTTTTCTCGTATAAAATGAAAATCGGAGCTATAGTTTTAAAGAAAAATTTATTACTACATTTCAAGTTTATTATCAAAAGTTAAATAAGTATTATTTAATTAATATTTAAATATAAGAAAAATGTTCAACTCAAAATTGTCTCTTTTAGGCCCAAACGAATTGAGCTAGCCCTGCTCAAAAACTTTGTCAAATTGGTTTGGCCTAAAACTTCACGGTGGAGCAATTCATATATGTTACCATAAACCCTCTCTTATTTGGTCTGCCTCTCTTAGTCTCTTTAATGGTTTGTACTTTGTTCCATGATCCATAAAACTAAAGGAATCTACATAGTGCATTGAACGAAAGCATATGCTAGTACGTGTTTTTGTGGGAAAAAAAAATGTATGATTAAAGTTCAAATCCTTGCACAATCTGTATGCCAGCAAAACTTGGTCTCAGTTCTCTTTTAGTGTTTACTTATACCCCTTCTTTTTTTTCTTTTTCTTTTTTCCTTTTTTTTTTTTTTTTTTTAATTAAATTAGAATATAATATAATCTATTATTTATTTGTCTCAAATAGTAAAAAAAAAAAAAAAAAAAAAAAGACAAAATTTTAATCAAGAAACTATTTTCTTTCGAATGTTGCGCACTCTAATAATGTGTTTTACTTTGTTAGCAATAATTTAAGGGTGTAAAAATTTCCAATCTTTTGAATAGTTAGAAGTTAAAGAGAACATTTTTTTTTTTCTCGTATAAAATGAAAATCGGAGCTATAGTTTTAAAGAAAAATTTATTACTACATTTCAAGTTTATTATCAAAAGTTAAATAAGTATTATTTAATTAATATTTAAATATAAGAAAAATGTTCAACTCAAAATTGTCTCTTTTAGGCCCAAACGAATTGAGCTAGCCCTGCTCAAAAACTTTGTCAAATTGGTTTGGCCTAAAACTTCACGGTGGAGCAATTCATATATGTTACCATAAACCCTCTCTTATTTTTTTTTTTGCTGAGTTAAACCCTCTCTTATTTGGTCTGCCTCTCTTAGTCTCTTTAATGGTTTGTACTTTGTTCCATGATCCATGAAACTAAAGGAATCTACATAGTGCATTGAACGAAAGCATATGCTAGTACGTGTTTTTGTGGGAAAAAAAAATGTATGACTAAAGTTCAAATCCTTGCACAATCTGTATGCCAGCAAAACTTGGTCTCAGTTCTCTTTTAGTGTTTACTTATACCCCTTCTTTTTTTTCTTTTTTTTAATTAAATTAGAATATAATATAATCAATTTGGTATCAAATTCGGATACAATTCTTGTTCTTGTTGCTGTTGATTTTATTTTTTATTTTTGGTGACTCATTGCCTTGTGTCTTTGAAAGTTGAAACTAGAAAGAAAAAATGGAATTGTTTTGTAGTCAAGTGTAGAGGCATTTACTCATCATCAAATTACAATTGGGTACAGATCTGTACGTAAGAGAGCACTTTCATTTTGCATGCTTAAGGTCTTCAACTATTTAAAAAATGAGGAGAAAACAGGACTATTTAGTATTTTATTTTTGGTTTTTGGTTTTTCTTGTAAGAAAAATAGGCAATGTTACTGTGACAAAAAATTCTAACTACTCAGTCTTTCTCTATTTCTTATTTGGTGGATAACATTTCTATTGCCTCAATATATATCCATACCACTAATTGATAGGTAGTGTCATTGAGTAATAACTAAATTCTTGATTGGACTGCTTACTTGCTTGGTACTTACCACTCAATATTTAACTAATTATAATTTGTTCATGCAGCTGGAATTGTACTATATAAAATGAAATGTTATTAATAATCCAAAGTTTATTTGTCAGTTGGCTTACTTATGGTAAGCTTATAGAGAGTTTTATGTAAAGAATCTAACTATCTTTTTAGTATTAACAAGCAATATTCTTCAATTTGGTCCCTATCATCTGGGCCATGAAAATTATTGTCAATGATATATTTAACACATATGATAGGTACAAGTGAGCTACTCCCAAATTTAAATTCATTTTATCTGTAATACAGTCAAGACATTGTATTTTTTTAATAATTTTGGCCAAAGGTTGGAAATTTTCCCTTTTGTTATTATGGTTGTATTAATTTTTAATTTTATTTAGTAAATTAAAGGGTTGTTCATTAGCTGTATGATAGAGACCTGGTCAATTATAGTATGTAGAAAATATTGATTTATTTTCTTTTAGGTATGTATAAATGTATAAAGTCATGTGTGTGTGAGTAGTTTAATCATAATATGAAATAATATCTATTTCAACTTTTTAAAATGAATCCCGAATATGAAGAATCACATTCCAACAAATCTTGTAACTTTGGCCAAATCATGAGAGGTATTTTTCTTGCATAATAGAATTGGTGTGTGTGTGTGTGTGTGTGTGTGTGTTTTTTTTTTAATGGGTAAGTAAGAGTTATATTTTATTAAGAGCGCAGGGGTTGAGAGCTGGGAGGAGGCGGAGGCATGAGGGGAACCGGCCCATCAAACATTATTAGAGACTCAAAAAGGAAGAAATGATATGGGCTGGGATTCTCAAGTCATACAAAAAGAGGTCAAATAGACAACATCGTGGGCAAGCCCATTACAACATCTAGGAACATAAAATGATTTTTTTTTTTTCCTTTTCCATATTAGAGAAACTTTACCAAATTAAAAAAAAAAATGTAGGCTAAGTTTTAAAATTTTATCTAGGCCGAAAAAGAATCTTAAAGAATGAAGTGAAATCTTGCATTTAATTCTTACTTAAAAGGGAGAGTCTAAACCATGAACGACTTTTAACACACCTGGAGGACATTATCATTGGTCCTTCAACGTAACCAATTGGCCCAATAAGAAAACATCAAATAATTGAACCAACTCATAGTTTGAGGTGTCGAACCCAAACAAACCCTAATCCCTCTTACTAGCTAGATGCCAACCTTCACAGCAAGCCATGATCACTATAAAGCTCCCTCATAAAAGCATCCCCCCCTAAAAGCAAATGCACACACTTGTTCATCAAATCTAGGGATTCAAATCCTAATGAAACCAGGAATTTGGTAACGCTTGTTAAAAAAAAAAAAAAAAGACTCTTTCGAATCAAATGGTTTTAATTTAGAACAGACAAACTCAACAAAGAAAATCTTAATGCGATGTTTGGAAGTTTGGAGAGGGAGGAGAGTAGAGGGGAGTAGAGGAGAAGAGAATAGTAGAAAAGAGAATAGAGGAGAATGGTTATCCTCCACCTTATTTGTATGTTTTTAAAATTAAGTAAAGAGGAGGAGAATAATTAACCATTCATTTTGTTTGGTTGTTCTAAAAATTAGGATGAAAATGATTACACATATTTAAATAAACGAATTTATCTCTATTTGAAAATGGACTTGCAACATTGGCCTATGATTAATATGATTAATTTGTTAGATTAAATAATTATATGTCTATTATTACTATTTTTTTTTCACTACTACTCCTTACTGACCAAAAAAGGTTCAAGAAGTAGTTGATTAATTGTAGAATATATATTTCTCATTAAAAAAAAAAAAAGTAATGCAAACTAAAACTGGTCAATTTTTTGAAATATAATTTGTAATGTTAAAAATTTTTAACTTTACAAATTAATTTTTTTGGTGCATGTCATTAATTTTTTTAACGTTAATTTTTTTTTTTTGGTAAAAGTATAATTTGTAACATTACAAACAATTTATACGTAGTGAAGAATTTTTTGGTGCATGTAATTGGTGTCGCATTAAAAAAAATTACGTTACAAATTACTCTTCGCTAATACTCCTTACAACCTTTTTACAAATTAATTTAATATCAGTTTGTAATTTAATTAATATGACAAAGGTAAATTGGGTAATTCATTTGGTCAATAATTTTTGTATTCTACTCTCCCTCTAATTTGGGGGAATTAAAAATAAAGGGTTAGAGGTAGTTAAAACCCCTCAAAGCCTCTCCAAACTCCTTCCCCTTTTTCCTTAAAAAAATTTCAAACAATGTAATTTAATTACTCTCCCTCCTTTTACCTTTACTCTACTCCCCCTCATTTTCCTAACATCCAAACAGAGCATAAGTCTCCTATTAAGAATCTAAGATTTTGAGACAAAACCTTCGTAGCATGGCTCATGGCAATGCTTCTCAACAAAAGTGCAAATTCGTACAAAAGGAATGGGCCTTGGTCAGAGTCTCGTTCATATGTCTAAGGAGAATAAGAGGAAGTAGGGCCCAATAGCTCCAATGGCTGACTACAATAAGCAAACACCTTAGCCCAAGCCTAAAAGCTTGAGCACAAAAGATTAAGCACAACATTTGGAGGTCGCTACCCTATCATAGAAATTGGCAATTTCATGTCCAAAACCTTCTCCATAACGAAGGAAAAAGATTTGCTGCAAATTAAGTTACAGCAACTCCTATAAAAATGCATATATGTCAATATTTCAAATAGACACATGTCCAAATTTATTTTTAAATGAAAACTTCCTTGTTAAGATTGAATTTTTCACCAAATGGTCACTTGACATGTGTGTATTTTGCAGAAGTTGTTGTAATCTAGTTTGCAGCAAATCCTTTCCCCGTAATGAAAGTAGCTATGCCTCTTATTATAGGTCCATTATGACCATAATAATCATATGGCATGAAACCAACAAAAACCCTTGTAGAGAAGGAAAAATTATTAGATAGTCTGGAGCAATGCTCCCTCTCTCATATGAGGGATGGGCTTCACATGTGGGTCCACCATAGGGCCCACCCCTCATGTGAGAGGAGAGAGTAATGCTTCTGGAGTATATAAGTATACCCATAAAGAAGGCCTACAACCCAAATTTGAGAGGTATAAAAAGATTACCACTAATTTTCGTTTAAGTATTGGAGTTATTGGAGTTATTAGACTAATGCCACTCCCAAGTCCCCACTTTTTTTGTTCTTGTAGATATCCGGTCACTTGGGGAATCATCTAATTGTTGATTCACGTCACCAAAAGTTGCACAAAATTGTAACCAAAAAAGGAAAAGGGTAAATTATCTTTTTGGTCTCTAACATTTACAATATGTATTAATTTGATCCTTAACATTTGAAACATGTTAGTTTAGGTTCTAATTTTTTTTTATCATGTCAAAATAATCAATGTCATTAAGTAATAAATAAAAAATGCAAATGTGACTAACTGTAATATTAAAATAATATTTGTATGCCATATACCTTTCATGTGGACTGCCACGTACTTTTTAAATTAAAAGAACAAATGTACACAAGGAAATAATCTTTGTGGAGTTAATACGGGGGCTTTAGTCGATGTAAGAGCCAAAAATGTCGATACAATATCACCCTTTTGGTAGCAAAAACAAAACGGCTTTGTGAACTGGAACTTGGGAAACCCTTCCCGACCTCTTCCAATCAAACTGTAAACGCAGACACAAGCAGCCTGTTACTTACATAGAATCGAAAACAGTACTTCAAACTTCAAACATTGTCAACACTTCTTGGTGTTCCAAACTCAGACATTCAAGTTCAAATCACCTCTCCTATCTCTCTGTAAATATCAAATATCTAAATTTGAAGATCTGGGGATCAAAGAAAAGTGAAGTGGTAAAACAAAAGAAAAGGGTTATATCCTTATAGGTTGAAATGGAGAACAACAGCTTGGAGGAAACTCTGCAAGATGGGAAGCTCTACAGAAACCTCAATTCTCTCATTGTTGCTCATCTTAGAGACAACAATCTCAACCAGGCAAAGCCGACCAACCTCTTCAAACTAATAGTTTCTAATGTGGTAAAGGTTTTAACTTTATGTGGGTTCCTTTTGTTTTTCTTTTGTAGGCTGCAAGTGCAGTTGCTTCTGCAACTATGACACCATTGAATGTTGAAGCCCCACCTAATAAGCTTCTTGAGCTCTTTACTAAGGTTCTTATTCTATTTGCTCTCTGGGTTTTTTTCTTTTTGGTTCATTCCCTCTTTTAATTTGTATATTGTTGGGTTAACAATAGAAAGAAAGCCTTTTTTTTTGGGGTCTGAGGTGATAACATAACGACAGGGTCTTGCAGTGGAGAAAGATGAGATGTTAAAAGGGGTCACTTCATCTGTATTGTATGATTTGGGCACTTCATTGCCTGCTGCTGCATATGGCTCAATCCCTGCTCCTCGCACCGCTACTGTTGATTTCAGGCAAGCCCCTTGTTCTAAATAACTTTCTTTGTGAATTTGACTAAATTCTATTATTACTTATTAGGAGTTGTTGTGTTCCATTGTAAGTAACATAGCTTCTACTTCTACATTGGACCGTGGGGTAGTTATAAAAAGAATATCTTCATTTTCATTGCTTTTAGGTGGTTATAAGTCCGATGCCCCTGAGGAAACAGCCTTCTTTCTTGAGAGGATTTCCAGACTTTGATCCCACTCCCTGTGCAGAAAAATAAATTTAATTTTGCTTGTTTATCTTTTGGGAACCTGGGTATTAAAGGTTATTGTAGGAATGGAGGTGTTCTTGAGATATAGAAAAAGTCTTGACCTTCACAAGTTTTGTTGGAGAAGGCAATTTTAAGCCGTCATCAGTTAGCCCAAAGTAAGATAGGAGAGGAAATAAGTTAATGTTCGAAAAGAGAGTGTTTTATATGTTGCCATTGGAGAAAGAGTTCACTTCTATTCAAGTTTGGTATACATCAAATGTAGTAGACAATTACTTGCTGATAGAGGAGGTCATTCCTCTCTTCCCTCTTGAAATTGAGTATTTTAGATAATCTTTTCTCAATCATGATCAGGAAAATAATTCCCTTTGTGAAATGCTTCCTCTTTCTTCCTGCATAATCCATCATTTCTTTCTTGCTTTGCAAGTATTGAACCTAAGAGCTACCACATCCTAACTTCACCACTTGAGTTAAAGCCGAAGGGCCACACAAACTATTATGAGGCATTGATTTGTGTTTCTCACTTGTCCAAAAATACATCTTCATATGTTTTTTTTCCTCACATTTATATATTTAATTGTTGTCATCTGTCATTCCTGCTTTGCTCAACGTGAGTTAGGGAACATGAGGCATCGATATTTTAGAGTCTAAGTAGATTTAATGTGATTAAATATCTAGGAAATTTCTGATGCATGTTAGTTTGAAGTAAATACTTGGGGTATAGAAACATACAGGTGCAGCAACGATAGCCCCCAAGTTGACATATTTGCAATACTTCGTTAAATTAATCCTTGTTAAAGAATTTTATTTTTGGTTGAAAATCTGATAATGTATGTCTTTTATCAAACCAGTGCTGTGCAAGATGCAAAAAGCTCATCAAAGAGTTTTCCGAAGCATGAGACACGACATCTTTCAGAGCACAAGGTATGCATTAGAGTAATGTACAATTTTATGCTCTGCTTTAATTTAGTGTTCTGAGTTCTCTATGAACTAATTACCTCTGGGCATCTTATTTGGACTGATGGGCTAAAATTTCTAGAATATTGCCAGATGTGCAAGATTTAGTCCTGATGGGAGGTTTGTTGCCACTGGAAGTGCAGACACATCAATAAAGCTCTTTGAGGTGTTGATTCTTTTAGTCATGTGATTGACTCTTTCATAAACTTGAGCTTTTATTCATAGTTTGCCAATTTCTCATACAGGTTGCAAAAATTAAGCAAATGATGCTGCCAGATGCAAGGGATGGTCCTGTGCGACCTGTCATACGAACGTTTTATGACCATATCCAAGTAATTAAATCTTATTGAATAGTACCAATGGCTGTGTGAAATGGTTCAAAAAGTATTTTGTTCGGGGTTTTTTCTTTATTTTTTATTTGTTGGTAATATCATATTAATTATCACAAAACATCATACATCTAGAAGTTATCAGTTTATTATTTAGTGTTTGATATCTCAATGTTTGGATCTGAGCTTGGTTCAGATTACCTGAGTAATGTCTTGAACTTGTGATGATTGGATCAAGTTTGTTCTAATCATTTTGGGTAAACTTAAAATCAGTTTTAGGCATTTTTTTCTTTCCTCTTCTTTTTTATTGGAGATGATAACAGGATGTCGCTTATCTGTCCATATAATGTCTAATTCTTTTCTTATACAATTGCAGCCAATAAATGATTTGGATTTCCATCCTCAAAATACTGTTCTGATATCTGGGGCCAAAGACCACACTATAAAGTATGAATATTTCTAGTTTTGCATATGAGGCTGTCTTCATTTTATATGGTCTTTATTACCATATAATTTCTTTGACTCATTAGCATCATACATATTTTTCCTCCCTCTCCTTTTAGATCTGTTATAAGCTGCTTAAATTCTACAGCCTTCATTTGTCTCAAACAGAATTTGACTAGGATTTTGTTATGCTCCAATTACTGATGCTTTTCCAGGTTCTTTGATTTTTCCAAAATGACTGCAAAGAGAGCATTCAGAGTTATCCAGGTCCTGCTTGTAAATTATTAAAAGCATTAATTCTTGAACTTGGCAGCAGAATTTATTATTCAAGTATAGATTGACACTTATTTCATAATTTTTTCTGTTTGACACAATGCAGGATACACATAATGTGCGTTCTGTATCTTTTCATCCTTCTGGAGATTTTCTTTTAGCAGGTAATAATCTTCTTTACATTCTTCACTCTTAAACATATATTTGGTAATCATTTTTCTTAACTTATTTGATATTTTATGCTATACATTAGTTGGTAATTACCTAGATGTTGGGGGAGAGGGGGGGGGGGGGTGGGGGGGGGGGTGTTGGAAGAGCTTGTGCAGTTGAACTGAATTATGATAATCTATTTTGGAAAATTGCACACCAAAATTTCTGATGCTGTCATAATGTTCTAATAAATTTCTGTATAGGTTTAACTTGATCTACACAGAAGTGAGTAAAATGTATGTGAATGATGGATTTTAGTACTTCTACCAGAATTCTTATCAATATCATTCACCCTTAATTTGATGGGGAAAAAATCACAGGAACTGATCACCAAATCCCACATTTGTACGATGTCAATACCTTCCAGTGCTATCTATCTTCAAATGTCCCAGAGATAGGTGTTAATGGATCCATAAATCAGGCATGGTCAACTCAATCTATTTCGCACTTAGAAGGATTAATTTTCCATATTTCACAGCTAACGTTGAGGTCATTAAGGAAATCAATTTCATGTATCATGCAGGTTAGGTATTCATCTACAGGTGGCATGTATGTTACAGCATCTAAAGATGGTGCTGTACGGTTATGGGATGGAGTAACTGCGAATTGTGTGCGATCCATAGTCGGTGCACATGGAGCAGCTGAGGTCACTGGTGCAAATTTTACAAAGGATCAAAGGTATACCTCATGAAATTACACTCAATCATGAATTCATGCATGTATATAGAAAGTGAGGTGAATCTCTCATTATAAATTCTATTAGTGCAAACCAGCTATTTCATGACTGTAAATAACATAACTAATGAATGATATAATCTCTTCTGGAATATATGGCTTTTGATGCACTGGACTTGAATGAGGAAGAGATTGGAGGGTAAAGACTGCCGTCACTAAGACAAGGCACCCATACAAATGATGACCTTAGAATTGACTCTGCTTTTACTTTGTCAGTCTTCTGGCTTATTTTTCATGATCTTCTGCAATGAATAATAACCTTATTTACATTTCAAAGTCTAGCTGTTTTTGTTTAATGCTATGAATGAAAAACATGGTCATGGTGTCCCTTACAGTTTGTGGCTGTAGAGTCCACCGAAATCTGATTGATGAATTAATTGTGCTTCTTAGACACTCAATTCTAGACATTTCTACCTTTATTCTGACTTATTAGATACGTTAAGATTGGATTTTGCAACTATTGTGTACTGGCTTTGTAAGATGAATTAAAAAGTTGCCTTTCTAGATTTGTTCTCTCCTGTGGGAAGGATTCTACTGTGAAGCTTTGGGAAGTTGGCACTGGAAGATTGGTCAAACAATATCTTGGAGCTACACATCTGCAGCTGCGGTGCCAGGTATGTACAGAAAGCCTTCTTTTAAGGGTTTGTGCTTTGAGCACCTTTGACACCAGGCATATATGTCTATGCACTCTTTAATAAACCTCATTTTACTGACTCCTCTGTATGAGGCTTCTACAGAACTCTTGAAAAAGGATACTTTCTGGCTAAGTTCTGTTGCCTATGCATCTTGGACAATATTTATATGGTTATCTGGCTAGCATTCTGTGTTATAATTGCTAGCACAAAACCCCCTCAACCCCCACCAAAGTATGAAAAATGGGAGAATTCTTCAAGTATTTTCTAGGAGAGTGGCATGCTTCTGGAATCTTATGAACGAACAAAATGCTTTAATTAGTTTATGCCCTTTTTCTCTCTTAGCCTTCCATTTGCACATATGTTTTGTTATATGAGGAATTGTTTTCCTTTCGAAGTTCAAAGTAATCCTTGGTTCTCTTGATTATTTGAAAAAGAAAGTTGTTACTTTGGCACTACGATTTAGTGGGCCAAAAAATCATATTACCAGATGTTTTAATCCTTTCTTGCAGGCTGTTTTCAACGACACTGAAGAATTTGTACTATCCATCGATGAACCAAGCAATGAGGTTTGTGCAGCTTCCTGTGTTTTTTAGTGTAACAATTTGGGCTTCAATTGAGGAATCTTGGGTGGTTGCAGATTGTAATTTGGGATGCTCTGACGGCAGAGAAAGTAGCAAGGTGGCCTTCCAATCATATTGGTGCACCCCGCTGGCTTGAGCATTCACCAATAGAGGCAGCCTTTGTTTCCTGTGGCACTGATAGGTCTATTCGGTTCTGGAAGGAAGTTCTCTAGGTACGTGGGAAATGGGGGTGACAGTGTTCTTACTCCAAGGAGGTGTATATTTAAGAGATTACTGAACATGCATTCTAGAAGAAATCTGTCTGTAGAACATCAACAATGAGAATAGTTGGACCTGTGGGTCTATATATAGAATTTGTATGCATTTTCCCTCCTGTGCACTCATAATGATAGAGGAGCTAAATTTTACACTAGCCTTCAACCTACCGCAACCCTCCTATGTGTTCAATTTTTCTTTTTTGGCCCCTTTCTGAAATCCTTAACGATAAATTAATACAATGAATTAATTTACTGAAGTTTAATTTGTGGTCATCTATTATTGAAAGGCTCAGAAGCCACAATGATGTGGCCTTTTATTTCCACTCTCAACACCTTCCCCATTCCTCCACCCCCCCAAAACAACATTTTTTTGACTTCTTGGATGTTCAGTGAGCTCATGATGTGTTACTGGTTTTATTTGGCTGGGCCCTCCTTTTTATGTCAGTTTGAATATGGATGGCATTTGATATATATTGCATTACTCATCTTATGAGCGTCTGAGGACATTGGGACTGTGAGAAACTGGAAAAGTCAGGCAAGCTGAGAGTAAATTCATGCCTTTATTTGGCACCATAGAAAGTTAGAGAAGTCACTTAGTTTTGTCAAGAAAGAACAAGAAAAATCAGAGTAAGAGACTAGACAGGTGTGCTGTATTGCATCACTCAATTTCTACTATATTTTACACCTGGTTGCTGTTTTATACAAAACACAAATGCAGATGCACAAGCAGTTTTTTTTTTTTAATCTTCATAAGTTCTAGATAATAGTTACACTCATTCCTAATCCAGCATGAATAGGATATATAAGTTTATGTCACAATGAACCTTAGACAGGTTCATCTTTGCACTTGCTGCATTGTGTGCAAAACTGTAGATTCACTGAATACATCAAGAAGGTAGTTTTCTCCTGAGCAGCAAGTGTAGAGGCATATAACATGGTGGAAAACATTTTCTCGATCATGGCAACGAACAACAGGAGGCACAGATCACGTAGAGAAAGAGATCTACAATTTTCTTGTAGAAATGACTATGCAGAGGCATGTAACATGGTGGGAAAGCCAAGGAAGAATATGCTAGGCTCTATGAAGTAATTTAGCTCTGCATTTCTGAGGTGGGATACTCTTTGTGTTTCATCTTCTAAGAAAGTGCAGTTTAAAACTTTCAATTATGCTGATCTCCCAAAGACTCAAACTCCTATCAATTTTAAATTAAACTCATATATCCAATACAAACAATGTTATTAATGGATCAGAAGAACAGAGATTACCTTACGTTAGATTGAGGCAATCAATCTCAAAGGGCCCATCACCTCATTTCTGGAAGCTTACTAGCATGAGCTAACAGTGAAAAGAAGAGTTAGTCAGGACCTGAAAAGTACCAATCTAATCAAGACCACAACAGATCAACTTAATGGTTAGATTAGACATTATTTAAAAAAAGAAAAGAAAAGAAAATAACCCTCTTCGATATTAAGAATATTAATGGCACTGCTCTAACCAAAGAGAGCAAAGTCCAACCAGAAGCTGAATGAGGTTATAATTTGCCTAAATTTGGTCAAAGCTTGAAGTAAAGATAGTTCAATGAAAGAACTAATAAAAAAGCTTAGTTTGCTTGAAACAATGCTATAAGCCGATAACTGTGTATGTGACAAAGCTTTTATTTGATTATTTCTAGTGTCATTAAGAATAAAATAAAAACAGCAAAGACATTTTTTTTTTGGTATAGTTTGATATTTACAATGGGAGGGAATTTGAATACTGGATGTTTCTATTAAAAATATCAAGAAGTGCCAACTAATTGAGTTATAAAGCGCTTGACCACAAAGACAAAATCATAAATAATAAAAAACATAGGTTTGGCCTTGGTGTGATAGGAAGTGCCTTTTACTAAAAGTGACATGTTATGGAAAATAAATAAAAAAGAGGGGTAACGTTGCCTATCATAACTTCTCTCAAATTCTACAAAAGTGAGAGTTTTGTGCATTGAGTACAACCTTTATAATTATATATATAAAAAAAAAAGTTTGGCTACAACCAAGTATGTAGGCAATGGCTACAACCAAGTATGTAGGCAATGGCTACAACTTCTACTTAAAAAAAATTAACACGGTTATATATTTTGAAAATCTAATAGTTAGATTACATGTTATTTATATTCTTCACACGCATGTCAAATTTTATTCCAATCAGATATTATTTACTAATTAAACCATAAATTTATTTTTTTATGCATAATTTTAGATTACAAAAACTTGAAATTTAAACATTTAATTAGTGAATTTTGCAAGCATGAAAAATATAAGAAGAAAATGTAATTAAATGATGGATTTGTCAAAATTAAAATTTTATCAAAAGATATTGAGGGTTATAACCATTAGCTACATATTAGCCAAATTTTATCCAATTAAAAAAAAAAAAAAAAAAAAGGAACTCGAATCACTAATACGTAATCGTTCATATTAGCCAAATTTTATCCAATTAAAAAAAAAAAAAAAAAAAAGGAACTCGAATCACTAATACGTAATCGTTTGCTTGGAGAGGCATTGGAGAAAATAAATAGCCTACGAGGGGATGAAAACGACGACAAACGATGGCCTAAAAATAAAAGATGGGCTCAAGAGAAGAGACTCAAACCAAAAGCAAAAGATAAAAATTTCAAAAGATGGGCTACAATTTGCAATGTTCTTGGAATTAAACCCAAGCTAGATTTTTATTACCCTTGATGAGTGATAATAACACCAACTTGTCCAATTTCAAAATTTGGATTAAAACCATTATGTTAAAAGAAAAAAAAAAAAGCATTAAAATCTTATCAATGACGTAATGTCTTGCTCTCTTGAGAACTCAGTGGACCTTTGCAAACAGAAAATGGATAGTTATACATTAATGTATATAATTGCCATATGTAAGGAAGTTGTTTATATTTATATATTTAGTCAGAAAATTATATAGACTTAGTCATACTTGTTGGAAAGATTATTGTACTAGGAGGACACTTATTGTCCTTTTGATTCTTTCCTATCTTGTTTTAGTTTGTCCTATTCCATACTACTTTTGCTATTGTAGATGTATTCTTTTGTATTGAAAATAATAATAATAATAGAAAAAAAAAATTCTCTTTGTCTTTCATATTTCTATAGTCTTTCATTCACTTGTGGTCTTTTTTCAAAGCAAAAATGGAGAAAAGATGGAAAGAAATGATAGCTACACGATTATTATTATTATTATTATAACCTACCAATGAAAATACCATTGATCCTTATCCGAGAGTTTGTTGACTTTATGTTTGGGAGTTTATAAAAGAATGAAAAAAAATGGAATGAAATATAATATATTTTTTATAGTATGTATGAGAGTTTATAGAAAAGGAAATAGAAAGGAATGGAATATATAATTTCATATGTATATCATTCACTTTTTTTTTTTTAATCTTTTTCTTAAATATGATTAAAATTAGTATTCAGCTTTCTATTCATTAAAGGAATGAGGATTCCTTCAAGGAATAATATTTGTGAAGGAATGGAATAGAGTGATTGTTCGCTCATGACCATTCTATTCCTTCATACTAAACTCTCAAACGAAGGAATAGTTAGAATATTCATTAAATACCATCTTTAATCCATTCATTTTTCTGTTATTCCATAAGAAGTGAAAATGTGTAATAATTATTTGTTTGGCATAAGCTTTTACTCTTTTTAGCTTATTTGTTTATTTACAACTTTCTATGACCACATTTTTTTAAAAAAAAAAAAAAACACACACACATCTTAGCTCGAGCTGATAATATAGTTTGAGACATAAGATAATAATTTTAAGTGAAATTTTTAATATTTAAATATTAATTAAATAATATTTATTTAACTTTCAATATTTTAAAAGTTTTTCTTAAAAACCAATCTTCTTGCTTTTGAGATGCAAAGTTACTAATTATATTTTTGTATGTAGGTTTATTAACATCTCTTTTGCAACTGATAATAGCTAACCACATAATCAACACACTCATAACAATTTTCTCTTAGTGAAACAATTTAGGATATTAAATTGAGTTGGATTTCTATTAACCCAATATTTTGAAGAACTTCTTAGAGTAGGAGAAAGAATGCAAAAGCTACCTATATTTTTTTTCTTTTAAAGAGATTAAGTATATCCTACAACTTTACTTTTTGTACAATTTTGGGCCTATTGTTTTTCAATAGGGGGCCTTGGAACCCTTTTATAATTTTTTGGGGTCATAAGAGGCTTTAGGCTTAAGCATAAAAGCTTTGCAATATACAGTTATATTTTAACCAACTTTTAAAAAATAAATACAATAATATTTTGGTTATAACAGGTCATCTTAATATATTGAAATCATAGTTTGCAATAATTCAACTTGATAGATGGTTCTTGATACCAAAAAAATTGGAAGAAGCAAGCCAGCCCAAGGAACCAAGCCATGGGCCTTATATGAATATGGTTCTATGGAACACTTGTAAAAAAGGTAGAAAAACCATGAAGAATGGGCAAGAGACCAACAATAAAAGAAGAAGAAAGAAAGGGCCTTAAGTAAGGTGCAAATGGCCTAATAAAAGGGTGCAAAGAAAAGGGGTCCTTGAATGAGACTCACAAGAAAAGCCCAGCAGAAAATGAGGCAAGTCCAATGGGTTCACCAAGAAAACGACCACAAATGATTGAGTTCCCTTGGTAGAAAAGCTTGAAAGGGATGAATGATCCCACAAGACCTTGAAATCTGAAGGTGAAAACCAACTAATCCATGAGAGAATGGTTTGAGGAACCTCGACAAGAAGGAAATAACGAAAGAAGAAAGATGCCCAACAACTTTAGAAGTTCATGACTCACACCAAAGGAGCATCTATACCACTTTTAGAGGAAGGGCTTAATGCATGAAGTCACCATAAAGCTCAGAGAACCTTCGAAATGTCCCTCTCCCAACCTAGAGAAGGACGTGTTTCCTCATCGACCCAAGAATCTAGGTTTTGCAACTCTTGTAGGACCTCAAGGCCTACTTAAGTCTGTAAAGTTTAGGACTTACGGGCTTTACGTTCTTTCCCTTAGAGGATTTATGCTTAGGTTTTACTGCCAATTAATAAGAATTCACTGAAACACTTATACTTGCAAACATTATCTTTTTCCTTAGTTCCTGCAAGAGAACTATTTGTGCACAGATCGGTCCAGTAAAACAATCTATCCTGGTCACAATGGGATCTAGCCCAGTTACCTCATTCAGCATCTCATATTTCCTTTGGCCTTTCAACAAACCCATTGCTCCATATTAGGCTTCGGCCTAAGGAACCGTTCAAAAAAGGGCCTCACAATGGTTAAGATAACATTACTTAACAGTAGTGTAGATTTGGTTGTAGTAGAATCAAGGTTATGAAAACAATGTAAATTATGTAATCGTTGCCAATGGTTTGGCAAAAATAGCATACATAAGTGTTTCACTTTGTTTTCTATTTCCAGCGTTTCACATTATGCTCAATTAATTACAGTTTCTCACTTTTTTTTTCTTTATATAATAACCAAAGTTTAAAATCTAAAAAAATGAGAGATATGGTATACAACCTATGAAGCACGGGTGCGTTTCGGGACTCGGGTGCGGGTGCGGGTGCGGGTGCGGGACTCGGCAATTTTTGAAAAAGTAGGGTGCGGGTGCGGCGAGACTCGGCGATTAAAAAATTATTAAAAATATTTTTATTTATATTTTCTATATATTTTTACTATTAAAATAGTTCATAGGGATTGTAAGTTTTGTACTACATCTTAAACTTCTCTTTACTATAGTAGATTGCTTTTTGGGAAGTTTTCCCCCCAAGTTTTTTACTGTGAAACTGGTTAGTTTCATTGGTTTTCCTGGGTCATTATATCTTGTCTTATTTATTTTTCCGCTACATGATTTTGACATGATATTGATGTTTGTTTGTTTTAACAAGTTTTATTCGTAATAAATCTAATTAACAACTTGGGTTTAAAATTTGTTAATTCTATCAACCGGGGTCTATATTTCCCAACATAAACCTACTTAGATTTACCCAAATATAAGTAATGTGTGTTTTGTCAAAGGATATGTCAATTACATAAACATATGTCCTTAACACGTATCAAATTAAAAAATAGTAGGTAGCGTAATATTGCTTAAAGTTACACCGAGTGTAATTTGAATCCAACCCTATATATATATATATATATATTAGCAGTTAAGATTAGATAAGTATGGTATACAAATATACAATTAGTACTTAAACTCCTAAAACTATAGGTAGGAGATAAGGCTGCAAACACTTACACCACACTAATTAAAGAAGGAATACAAACAATTCAATTAAGGATGACAATTTAAGCTCACACCCGTAAATACTTACCTCACTAGCCCTTAATGAACGAGTTTTACCCGCCCTGCATAACAAATGAAGCGGGAATGTGGGTGAACATTTTCCCTGCACCCTCCTCATGTATATTTAAGAACTATTTTTATAGGTTTTTTTATAAGACATACATATGTATTTTTAGCTTTCTCACTTTAAATTTATGATATTTTTTAAATTGTATTATTGAATTTATTCTTTTATGTTTTAATATTTATGTTGTTTATATATTTTAATTGTTGTATTGCTATATATGAATTGTTTTTGTATTCCTTATTACTTGAATTGTTGTATTGTTATACTTTAAGAATGTTTTGTAATGTTAGAACTTTTTTTTTTTTAATGTTTTATGAGTTTTAATTTAATGCATTCAAAATAAACTTTTAATAAATCATATATATGAAAATTTTGGGTGTGGCGGGCCCGCCCTAAAGTGGAAGTAGGGTTGGGGTGGGGAATAGGAAACCCACCCTGTTGCCATTCCTAAACTCAACTAGAAAAATCAATCATCTATTGCAAGTCCAACTCCTTAGGGTGTGTTTGGATACCGCTTATTTGCTGAAAACTGAAAACTTATTACTGAAAACACTATAGCAAAATAATTTTTAAAAGTGTGAATAGTGATGTGGGACCCATAAAACATTGTTATTGCGTTTGTTGGGGGTTGGCTAGTTCACGAACAGTGCCATAGGACCATCCAAAAAAAACGTAAAACCCGCATTCATCCCTGGGCAAACGCACACTTAATTGGTCTAAACCTCATTTATAACCAAAAATGAAATATTCCATCTCCTACATATTATAGAGGATTTGTTATATGCTCAAATTTTATGAGGTTTAGGATAGGTGATTAATAGACAGTCTTATCCCTAATTTTGGAGAGATTGATTCCGACATATATTAAGTGCTTCAATCCAAAATATTAACACTATCCCAAAAATATAATGATGAGTATCATACAAGATAAAAGTGAGGTTAAATAATATTTAATAATGTTGGTTGCCATTTGCAGCCAATCTATTAACTCCAAACATGTATCTCTTTTCTTCAATAAGTTATTTCTAGTTCTCATAGCTTTATGTATCTATCTGCTATCTTTCTTTTATAATTGTCATATTGCATTTCGACTCATAATGAAAACAAAGATAACATACAAAATATTTGTGGCTCTTATGTATACAGATATATAGTCAAGAGTCCAATACATTGGCGTGCCGACCTCCAAAGAAGAATTAATTATTATGATCAGCAATAAGGGAGCAAGATTTTTCTAAACACCTTTAAATTAATTAAATTCTAATACCTATTCTAAAATCAGATCAAAAAAAAAAAAAAAATCAGAAAACCCTTCAAATCTAGCAGTTCTCTTTGTTGGAGATGCATTATTTATTAACGTCTGGAAGCTGGTAATCTTGTGCTGTGGATTGCGGGCCATGTAAAAGTTCATGTCACTTTCTCCCAATATTTGGTAGGTTGATTTCCCACAAATTTTCCACCAAAGAGTTCTTTTTTCTTTTTTTTCACAAATCTTGGAAACCAAAAAGTCCCATTCTATTAATGGGTTCTGATTAACATTATTGTTATCAAATTCACATTGGTTGAAGACAGCTTCAAAAAGTTAAACTAGCTGGAGTGCACGCGACTCAAATGTGTGGATGAAACACTAGAAGAAATTAGAAAACAAAGGCTCTAGAAGTATGTATATCCAATATTAATTTTATTGTTAACCAGTGATCTCATACTTTAAGGAATGATAAAATATTTACTTGTCTAGTTAACGGGTGTCTTTTAAAGCAATTTGTTGGTGGACATTTTTAAGAAAGTTTTAATGCCACTTTTATAGAAAATATAGAAACCTATAAAAAATTAAATAGTTACTTTTTTTCGTTTTCAATAAAAAGTTTTTAAAAATAGTTCCTAAAGAAATACTCTTAACTTTTCTCGTATTTAATTACAAGTTATAATACACATTTTCAAGAAAAAAATAACTTGTCAATAATTTAGTGATTTACCTTCACAAATTCAATGTAATTGTGTGTGAACTTTTTTTTTTTTTTGGGTTACTTGTGTATAATTTAACTTTATTTTTTGAAAATTATAAAAATAATATTATTTAATAGAATAATAAATAATACACTTTAACTTATATCCACATTTGCCAACAAAAATCTAATGAGAAATATCTGCAGAAAAGCAAACTTTATTAGAGTAACCCAGTGGTTTGTAATGATATGTTAACTAACTTTTAAGAATTTAAACACAAATGTGTCTTAAGCTGATTGGTCACATTTCATGTTTGGCCAATAAAGTGCACTAAATCATGGAAGGTGAGTATCTAGACCCATATCGATATTCAATTAAAAGATAAGATTAAAGTCAGCTCAAAAGTGTTTATATATCGTACGGAAATTTTTTGTGCCAATCTTAGTGTTTCATTTTATGCTCAATCAGTTGTATACTAGAAAGCACGGACGCGGCTGGGAGGGTGCCGCACCCGAGTCCGCCGAGTCCGACGCGGCCTGACGCGGGACGCGGCGACTCGCGGTGGTCTGTTTTTTTTTTTTTTTTCTAGATTTGAGCCAACGAGGCTCGATTCGCGCCGACGAGGCTCGATTCGGCCAGAATCGGCTTCGATTTGGCCAGAATCGGCTTCGATTCGGCTAGAATGGGTCAATATCGGCCGTATCGGATCGTATCGGCCGGCGACCGATACGGCCGATACGGCCGAAATATGCCGGAAACGGCCGAAACGGGCCGATATCGGCCTTGAAACTCGCCGGAGCTACCGAAATTCTGACCTCAGAGGCATTGTAATGTGTTTCTTGTCTTCTTCTTTCTTTGTTTTGTGAATCAAGGCATAACAATGTGTTTTTTATGAATATTTTAATAGTAAAAATATATAGAAAATATAAATAAAAATATTTTTAATAATTTTTTAATCGCCGAGTCTCGCCGCACCCGCACCCTACTTTTTCAAAAATTGCCGAGTCCCGCACCCGCACCCG